>NC_058081.1:647590426-647691059 GCF_014858855.1 Bufo gargarizans
TTCTAATATGGGTGGAAAGTGGGTGTGGTTAGCTATGTTAATGAGTTTCACTCCAGATTTGTTTATTGCACATTTTTTTAAAGTAGCAAAATTGCCACAATCTCACTCCAGGAGGAGGGTACAGTAGGAAAACTGGAGTAGCTTCTCTAGACAGAAGTGTTAGGTCTAAGGACAAGCCAAATTTATCAAACAACATGGGACATAAATGTGGCATAAAGTACTCCAGGGCTGCAGCTAACGACTATTTGAATAATCGATTAGTTGTCAATAATTTCATCGATTAATCGGGAAAAAACTCTAAAATGACAAAAAAAAGGGGTTTATATGATTTTACTTAAAACATTATGTTCAAAGGCCTTATTAAAACACATTTAGGAGTTACATAATTATAAAAATTTTGCATTACAATGTAAAAAAAGACAACATGTCCACATGGTCAGGGCTTCTTACACACTATGTTGCCTGTAGCAGAGAAGAGGTGTTCCAATGGTGTGGATGTACTTGGGACAGACAAGTATGATCTTGCAAGTTTAACTTTCATGGGGGATCTGTGGATGACACACTGTTATGGGGGATCTGTGGATGACACACTTTTATGGGGGATCTGTGGATGACACACTTTTATGGGGGATCTGTGGATGACACACTTATGAGGGGTTTTGTGGATGACACACTTTTATGGGGGATCTTTAGATGACACACTTTTATGGAGGATCTGTGGATGACACACTTTTATGGGGGATCTGTGGATGGCTCTGTTATGGAGGGGATCTGTAGATGGCACTGCTATGGGGAGGGGGATCTGTGCACTGCTATGGGGAGGAGGAACTGTGGATGGCACTGTTATGGGAGGGGGATCTGTGGATGGCACTGTCATGGGGAGGGGGATCTGTGGATGACACTGCTATGGGGGGGGATCTTTGGATGACACTATATAGCATCTTATGCTATATGTGTCATCCACAGATCTCCCCCATAACAGTGTCTCCCGAGTCCCAATACACCGGCCCCGCCGCTCACAGCAATATCTAAAGAGTATTTCTTAACCGTTACCCTGCAGTAACTTTTACTTAAACTTTAAATCAGCGCTATGAATTGATCTTTAATACCTTACAAAATCAAATACAATGAAGCTCCGGTAACAGGCAGAGCGGGCGGCGGCGTAACGTCACTCACTCACATGACGCGCCTACTCCGCCCACTTTATGAATGACACAGGCGGAGCAGGCGCATCACGTGAGTAAGTGACGTTACGCCGCCGCCTGCTCTGCCTGTTACTGGAGCTTCATTGTAAGGTAAAATAAAGATGCGCTGATTTAAAGTAAACCGGCCGCCCGCATAGCAACAAATCGGTGATTATTCTATAACGGGATTCGTCGGCAACAAATCCCGTTATCGAATATTATCGATAAAGTTGATTAACCGTTGCAGCCCTAAAGAACTCCAACACAGACTGATGCAAAACTAACTTCAAATATTCTCCTTATGATAAATTCTCCCCAGTGTGTCCACACTTGCTGCATAATGTCTTCATCATACTACTGAACCCTGGACAACTTAACAATCCTGGACAGACAAAACACAGTATTTGTAGATTGCCTTGCTTACTCCAGCAAAACCCCAAGTCACCAATATTGACAAAGAGAATCACTAGGACCTGTCAATATTTGTGGGAAATACTCCGAAATACAATATTAAACCCTTCCCGACCAGCGCATGTTTTAAACAGCAAACACCCGGGACTAATGTCCACGTCTGGCAGTAATGCCGATCGCGGACTTTTAACCTATCATCGCGTGCTCCCAGGTGTGTTCCCCTGGGGAGGACTGGAGGAGCTGGATGCAGTGCCGCACATTAGTTCATATGCAGCCTCTCCCTATGACAGGACTTCATAGTAACATAGTAAAATACAATCGGATGATTGCTTGTTATAGTTCTCTATGGGTAAAAAAAAGTAAAAAGAAAATGTCTAAAAAAAAAAAAAAAAATTCTAATCACCCCCCTTTCCCCAAAATGAAATGGTCGCTTCTCTACCCACAGAAAATTAAAGAACAAGTGATCAAAAAGTCATACACACACCAAAATGGTATCAATGAAATTCCAGATCGCCATGCAAAAATGAGCCCTCACACAGCTCCATACATATAAGTACAAAAAAGTTATAGGGGTTGTAGTCTGTAAAAGTGAAAATCACAAATATCTAAATGTAATAAAATAAATAAAAAAACATACATTTTGAAGGCAGTGACATACATTTAATGCATTTATCTTATGCTAACAGTGCTTAAAATCAGTGTTTAAATACATACAGTATATACAATATATATTTATTGCAATTACAAAGCATAAAACATTCTTCTAGATACATACATTCAAAGGAAGGGACAAACCTGTGCCACAGCCCTAGCTTCCTATTCTCATCTGGCCTCTCTATTGAAACTAGATCTAAAGATTGTGTAAGTGGTTTAACCTGGGAAAGAAGCGTTAAAATAATTAAGTATGGTAGTACTACAAATGCATATGTCGAAAGCTATCAGAAGACGAAGATGTACACAAATAGTACTGTATGTCTGGAATCTAGTAGGCTGAACTGTGATACCATGGCCAAGAGTAGAGGTTCTTCTGGGGGAAAAAGCAGGTCCTTTTTTTTCTAATCCTGGTCAACCATTTAAATAATCTTTGAAAACATGACCGCCTGCCCACACTGTGCACACATTGCTCCCCTGATGGTCATATATACCAGCCAACCATGAGAATTGATTTAAGGCATCTTATTATTAATTGGCAATATTCTATTGTTACTCATTTATAATATAATTTTGCAGTAAAATCAAGGCCATTTGACAAGATTTGATAATCTTCATTGCTCATTGTCCATCCTTGTCTATGTGCACCACACAGTTCTCTCTCCTCGATTTTTCAGCCTGAAACACCAACAAGTGACTTCGAAGGGTATCATCTGGCCCACTCAAAATCAGAGAGGGATCGTTATCCTGTTGGGAGTAATCACAGATCAGATTTTACTAACAATATTTTTTATTTGCTTATAATTTTTGTAATTGTGTAGGCATGACAGAACTCTCATTATTTTGTGTAATATAGAATTTTGCCTCAGATTCTATGAAAAGGGGTCTAACCTGTTTTTGGGCCTTTTTTCATCCCTCTGTATGTACAACATCAAAGGGGTTTTTCCATCTCATAAAGTGATGGCATATCACTATCACATTATAATCAGTGGGGGACCTCTGGGACTCCCCCCCGGATCCTGAGAATGAAGGGGTCACAACAATAATTCAGCACTGCACCCCTTCACAGTGCTTCTGGTCACCTGGTTGTGTAGCATAGCTGTATTCAAATGAATGGGGCCAAGGTTGCATGGAAAGACTGTGAAGGGGCTTTAGTGCAGGTTTACCACTGAGGCTCCTTCATCATCAGGATTAGTGGGGCTCCCAGAGGTCGGACCCTCATGATCATAAAGTGATGTACATCCTAGCACTATACAATCACTTTTCATGATGAGAATACAGATTAACTCATACATAGTTTCCATCTCCATGCTTTTTGAGTGGGCAGACTCTTCCAGGTGTGACCTAATGCTGTCTGCTCTGATCCAATCAGAGGTCCTCCTATTTTGGCTCCTCCACCCTTCTCCTCTTACAGCATGCAGTCTCATCGACACAGATAGAAACTGCAGCTGCACCTATCTACTGTGCATTAAACTAGACTGATCTTTTGATGACTCTGGTTTCTGAACATTTACAAAGAGCCTGCAGGCTACAGGCTGCTGGATGGTAAGGAAGTAAATAGTAAGACAAAAAGTGTAGTCTTTCGATCTTTGTCAGGACAATTCAAACTTTATAGATAATTTTGTTAGCTAGATAATCACACTACCTACCGAGGTATCATTAAAGGTTTTTTGGGTGTACAATGTCGGCCGGTAATAATTCAATTAAGAATTATTATTATGGTCATAAAAATAATTAACATAAAAAATGTTTTTATTAAATTTGTCATAAATTCTTAAAATCATGAGCTGGTAAATTGTAGATAAACTAATCGATACAATTCACATCTGAGTCCGATGACGTTAATGACAAAAATGTAGTCCTACATTATACTATAATACACAGGTATTAATAAAAATATGCAGATTTATTGGTTACAAGGTTATAGACATTTATAAGTAAATAAACACAATGATACATGCAAATAAATATATATCTAGCATTAATATAAAGCATTACAAGCTTAACAATACATGTGAGTGGAAATAACTTGTCACATTATAACAAAGCTATTATTAGGTTAGGATATCAAAATAGGAACATAAGTTATATACATTACTCCTGTTCAGAGGAAACCTCATGATATCAAGATGGGCATGTCTAATCCTAGACATCAATATGGAATGCTAAATACATTCCGCCCCCTTCTAACCAACTACACATCACATGACTTCCAGAATGGGCAAATCCATTCAAGGATATGACTTAGAAGAGATAACTGTATCCCTCCGCCCCATCCTGGACTATTTTCACACATATTACTTTGGTAAGACTATTAAGACAAATAACAGGGATCTAGGATCTTTGCTAGACTATATCTTAAATGAGAAGGACTTGAAATAAGTCTTTCCCATTTAGCTTGGCGAAGAATGTTCTATATATATATATATATATATATATATATATATATATATAAAAGCAAGCATTTAATGCTTTGCTAGATTAGGAGTCTAGATTCTTCTGCAGGTATAATGAAGTCTCACAATATCCTACGACTACATCTCAATATGGAGATGATCAATTAATTTATTTATTTGTCAATCTAGTTGGTATAATTTCACCCACACTATCAAATTAGTCTTAATAAAATGAAATATCATTCTCTGTGTCTCTTACCAAGTCCTAGTAGAAATCTCACTTCTGCTCCTAGGAAAGCTGGGTGGTCCATCATAGTGCATCTCACCATGGCTTTCATCTTAATAGACCCCTCTAGAGAGATCCACTTTGTCTTTCCTTTTTTTCTTCTAGTGTGTTTCTCCTTTGTGAGTTTTTCTCCCCCCCGTGTATGGTTTATAATAACAAACTTATCAGTTAGACACACCTTCCTAGTTTGGAACTTTCCAATCATTGTTGGATGGGCGTGACTATTGATAAGAAATATGACATCATAACCTTACCCAGAATGCACTTTTGCTATTGTTGTAATGTCACCTATTCATACCTAGGTGGCACTGCTGTGTAAGCTATTTGCATCATAGTATAAAGGGTTAACTTATGTAAGTCTGAATAAAATGTATTCTGTACATTTGACCTTAGAAGCTTTAATTCAAAGCTATAGGGATTAATTCTGACACTTGTAGCAATTAGAGACAGACCTCTAGGCGTCTCTCTGAATGTTTCTCACACTGTTGATCTATGGACCATAATGATATGAATGGTCTTGTTTTCTAACAATGATATCAGTACCTCCTGTCAAACCAAAGATGTGATGTAATTGTTACAAAACACACATCTTTACAGACACTCTTTTAGAGACGAATATTCTCCTAATGAGAAATATATATATATATAATATACAGGATACACTTTGTCTTCATAACATATAACAATATAATATAAAGTTTTATATATATATATATATATATATATATATATATATATATGTCCTACTGGTTGTTTTATGCTAAGGACTAAGGCTCATTAAATGAATACATGAATATTATATATTTTGCTTCATTAATAAATACCTAATTGTATAGGTAATTATCACCAGCTGCATAGAGCTTATCTTTATCTCCCGTCATAAATTTATAAGTAGACAAGGAGGCCTCTTCTCAGACTGGTTTCATGAGAAGAATAACACTTAAAAGCAGAAACCTTTGTACGACCCTACTTTGGCCTACTCAAGATATACAAAATTGTAACTATAATCGAGCATGGCTCTTAGAGGCAATGAACATCCATCTTGACTAGAATAATTGGATATTAATGCATTTACCTATGAAAAGGCACAACAACAATACCAGGATGGGTCATCTATATCAGATGGTCTGACTCCTGGTGCCCTCACTGGTTAGCTGTTTGAAGACACCGCAGCACTCCTCAAAGCATACCATGCACAGCGCCATACATTGTACAGTGGCTGTGCTCGGTATTGCAGCCTAAGCCAATTCACTGTACCATAGACCATGTGACCAATGAACATAACATCAATGGGTTAGGAAGAGGCCTTAGTGGCTTCTTCAAACAGCTGATCGGCGGGGGTGCCGGGAGTTGGACTCTGACTAATTTGATATTATGACCTACCTCGAAGACAGGTTATCAATATTCTAGTCCTGGAAAATGCCATTAAGGTAAAGAAAAGCATAAAATCTGGACATACAACCGTTGATTAATCTGCAATAACATCTCAAAATGGCAGTAGGTCGCCTTTATAAATGCCTTATCAATCACTAGCTCTGTAATTGGTTAAAGGGATTTGGGGTCTGGCCAACTGAAAAAAAATGGAGCACAAGTTTTGTACTTCTGTACTACCAGTTCTGTACTAGTAGCTGTAGAGATGAGGTTGCACAAGGGTGAGTGTAGTATAAAGTAAGCCATAGGGCTATCACAAGGTACTTGTAGGGAGTGAGACTAGTCCTTATAGGACTTATGTTGTTTTTGAATGACCAGAAGATATGCACCACACTCCACAGCGAGTGCAATGCTATGCCCAGGTGGGACCGTCTTATTGGAGGTACCTTACCAGTCATAGTCTTATTCTGGTACAATGGGCATGTAAGTAAAGTATAAAAAAAAATTGAATTTAAAGCAATATTTCCTACTGGTTATATACAGTATTTTATATGTATAAGCTAAAAAATAACTATGAACTGTATCTAGTATCAGCTAGTGACTGCCTCAACTATAGGTGACTGAAAATACTTACAGCGACTGCAGAAATAAAACTGTTGATGAGGTAGTAGTCGGCACCGCCATGTGCGCTCAGATGCATAGGCATGAATCCTACAATCTTCGCTGGATACAGTGTTTTCTTATTATTCACAAAGTCAAACACTTCAATAGGACTCCCTCCAGCACTGCGTAATTCCCCCTGAAACAACAAAGAAATCATCCTTATGTGGTGTCATGGATCATTTGTGAACCTCCTGCTTTCTGAATGTATTGATGGCTACCTTGCTCTCCCCATTGACAGAATTCATCTGACAGCCCTAGGTAACTTGCTACAGGGAATTAGACTTCCTCCATGCTGCCACTCTGCCCTATTAATCAGACCGCTTGAAAAGCATTGTACAAGTAGTATATTAACCCCTTAGATACCGAAGGTTTTTTCGTTTTTGCTTTTCCTCCCCCCCCCCCCCCCCATCTTCCTAGAGCCATAACTTTTTTTATTTTTATGTTCACGTATCCATATGAGGGCTTGTTTTTTGCGTGACAAGTTGTACTTTCTAATGCCATCATTTAATATGGCATACAATGTACTGGGAGGAGGGAACAAAAATTCCAAATAGGGTGGAATTGGAAACAAAATGCAATTCCTCCACCATTTTATGGGTTTTGTCCCTACGGCATTCCCTTTGCGGAAAAACTGACCTGTAGAGAGAAGCATAATAGCTGAATTGCTCATTTCTCATGCTGGCCTGCCAAATGCTGGCCAACATAAGTATTGCAGCTCCAATACCTTGGGTCTCTTAAGAGAGACCCAGCGTATTGAAATCAGTAACCGGCATCCTCATTGGCCGCAGGGAAGCCGGTAAGAAGCCAGGAAGCGCATGCTTCCAGGTATTTTTTAGATTTTAGATGCCATGATCACACTTTATCACAGCATCTAAAGGCTTTAATGACCGCGATCGGCTTTATTGCTGGTCTCAGTTATTAGCCACCGGTCTGTGCTATTTGAAACAGTGGAGACTCGTCGGCCACGGCACCCGCTGCATGTGTGAGCGGGCGCCATGTTTACCCATCGCTCCAGCGCCGTACATGTACGACACTTATAGCAAAAGGGTTTAAAGACTCTTTAACAACAGCAATGCCTATTTCCTAAAACACAATGAACACATCATGACCTATTGTCCGTGCCTGCACCACCCATTTTATTAATTAAAAAGACAATTGATCATTATGTATTCCTTGAGTTTTTTGCCTAAAGCTTATTTTATACCGACCAATGTTTCAGTCAATTACTGGGAATGAAACGCCACACAACCGCGTCATCTGTTTGGCCAATTATTGTGCCTACAAATTCTCATCCCTGATAATTGATTTGGTTATTGGTTTTTTTTTTTTTTTTTTTTTTTTTTTTTTTTTTTTTTTTTAGCGATCCCATCTAGTCTGGTCTGGTGCGGCGGCCCCGCGGGGCGATGGAGCACTCCTACCCCCATCTAAGATATCTATCAGAGTTTTATAGTATCCGATCCAGTTAATGTGGGCCATGTTCAGTGACATTTTTATTCAAGAAGATCGGGTATATTTATTAATGTGGGAGTGTAGCCTCACTGATAGATTTGGTTATTGGTTGAATCATTGCATCAACCCTTTCGCTATAAGGGGTGTTTGGACAATTTGCATCTGTGCTAGTCAGGACAATTTTTGCTGTTTTGACACATAAATAAAATTTGAATGACAAAATAAAAAATAATAAAAAAAACATACTAACCCCCCCATACTGATATATATACAGTGGGATGCGAAAGTTTGGGCAACCTTGCTAATCGTCATGATTTTCCTGTATAAATCATTGGTTGTTACGATAATAAATGTCAGTTAAATATATCATATAGGAGACACACACAGTGATATCTGAGAAGTGAAATGACGTTTATTGGATTTACAGAAAGTGTGCTATAATTGTTTAAACACAATTAGGCAGGTGCATAAATTTGGGCACTGTTGTCATTTTATTGATTCCAAAACCTTTAGAACTAATTATTGGAACTCAAATTGTCTTGGTAAGCTCGGTGACCCCTGACCTACATACACAGGTGAATCCAATTATGAGAAAGAGTATTTAAGGGGGTCAATTGTAAGTTTCCCTCCTCTTTTAATTTTCTCTGAAGAGTAGCAACATGGGGGTCTCAAAACAACTCTCAAATGACCTGAAGACAATGATTTTTCACCATCATGGTTTAGGGGAAGGATACAGAAAGCTGTCTCAGAGATTTCAGCCGTCTGTTTCCACAGTTAGGAACATATTGAGGAAATGGAAGACCACAGGCTCAGTTCAAGTTAAGGCTCGAAGTGGCAGACCAAGAGAAATCTCGGATAGACAGAAGCGACGAATGGTGAGAAATGTCAGAGTCAACCCACAGACCAGCACCAAAGACCTACAACATCATCTTGCTGCAGATGGAGTCACTGTGCATCGTTCAACCATTCGGTGCACTTTACACAAGGAGATGCTGTATTCGAGAGGGATGCAGAGGAGCCTTTTCTCCGCCCACAGCACAAAAAGTGCCACTTGAGGTGGGCTAAAGCACATTTGGACAAGCCAGCTTCATTTTGGAATAAGGTGCTGTGGACTGATGTACCTAAAATGGAGTTATTTGGCCATAACAAGGGGCGTTATGTATGGAGGAAAAAGAACACAGCATTCCAAGAAAAACACCTGCTACCTACAGTAACATATGGTGGTGGTTCCATCATGCTGTGGGGCTCTGTGACCAGTGCAGGGTCTGGGAATCTTGTCAAAGTTGAGGGACGCATGGATTCCACTCAGTATCAGCAGATTCTGGAGACCAATGTCCAGGAATCAGTGACAAAGCTGAAGCTGCGCCGGGGCTGGATCTTTCAACAAGACAACGACCCTAAACACTGCTCAAAATCCACTAAGGCATTTATGCAGAGGAACAAGTACAACGTTCTGGAATGGCCATCTCAGTCCTCAGACCTGAATATACTGGTAATTGAAAATCTGTGGTGTGACTTAAAAAGAGCTGTCCATGCTCGGAAGCCATCAAACCTGAATGAACTAAAGATGTTTTGTAAAGGGGAATGGTCCAAAATACCTTCAACCAGAATCCAGACTCTCATTGGAATCTACAGGAAGCGTTTAGCGTCTGTAATTTCTGCAAAAGGAGGATCTACTAAATATTGATTTCATTTCTTTTTTGTGGTGCCCAAATTTATGCACCTGCCTAATTTTGTTTAAACAATTATAGCACTCTTTCTGTAAATCCAATAAACTTCATTTCACTTCTCAAATATCACTGTGTGCGTCTCCTATATGATATATTTAACTGACATTTTTTATCGTAACAACCAACGATTTATACAGGAAAATCATGACGATTAGCAAGGTTGCCCAAACTTTCGCATCCCACTGTATATATATTTTAAAGAAGACACCAGGCACATTGTCAAAATGCCACTCAGCACTTTATCCTCACAGATACCTTCATACAACTTTGCGTGAAAGTGTAAATATTCATAGAAATTGCATGAAAGCTGAAATTAGTTGGTAACCCAAGCAGGAAGTTATATGAACCATGCGTCTTAAAAATAAACATGTGCAGAGTTTGTACAAACCACTTAGTCCTAACTTTACATAACGGGGTCATGTACTAATCTGAAATATACCTAAATTAGGCGTATTTAAAGCGCAGATTGCAGAGCAACATTTAGTTGAGCCGCTGTCTGTGACTTTTCCCTACTCATGCCAGGTCTAATATTGTGGTTGTGGCTTGGGCGGAGAAGGGGACGGCCGGCAGTCCCGTCTTATTCATCATTTTCTGTGCCGTAGAAAATGGTCTAAATGTAAGACAGCTCGGAACCTGTCTTACGTTTTAAAACTGGTGCTGGATTACATTACAGTCCTTGAAACGTGTGCCCCCAAAACTAATATATTTCCTGACAGCCGACAACTTGACAATTGCAGTTGCCTTGATGGACTGTTGACAACCATGTCCACCTTTGTGTAGCTTTGTCACAAACAGGATTTATTTTAAAAATGCATAAAAACATTTCCCCCTAAAAAACACTACCAAGCAGACGTTTTTCACATAAAAACAATGTAAATGTAATATACTGAGGTATGCAACTCTCATATATACCACAAGCATATACATCAACAAGAGCTTGTGCTCTTACAAACACTGGAACAGAAGGTACATGTAATATTTGGCCATCATCTACATATGTTAAAAATCTATACTGTACACTACAGCTTTTATGTTATCAAAATCTTAATTTGAGAGTACAAAATATACAGTATATAAAAATATAACCTAACAATTAATGCACACTACCATCTTCATGCATCTCTGCAGCAAAGGGTGATTATTAGCAAGAATTCAAAAAAAAAATCTAATTTCCAACTAAAATGCGTAGTCTAGCAGATTCCTTATACAAGAAGTTCTTTGGAGAATTGCCATCTGAAAAGGACCAGTCTCCATTGCCACATATCGAGGAGTTTAAAGTAGCAGGGTGCCTGGACACACTTGAGGACCAGACTGATCACCTGCATGAAAGAAAATATCCACATCCTGCAGAGGATGCAAGTATGGCAGGATGTAAGTAAGGCAGCCTATCCAAAAAAAAAGTGCAGAGACAGATCATAGTCTGATGTTAGGGTCCACCCTGAAGTTGCATTGCAGAAACATGTTGTGACCAGGTGGTTAAAAAAAAAAAAAGAAATAATAAAATCAAGTTTTTCTGCACTCCGTACCCCATAAAAAGAAAGTAAAAACAGACTGATCAAAATCTTAACTAATTTATTGAAAAGGAAAAACTAAAATATTGAACTGACATAAGTATTCAGACCCTTTACCCAGGACAGTTGAAGCACCTTTGGCAATGATTACAGCCTCCAGTCTTCTTGGGTATGATGCCAAATTGTTTGAAAACCTGGATTTGGGGATTTTATGCAATTCTTCTCTGAAGATCCTCTCAAGCTCTGAAAGGCTGGAGAGGGAATGTCAGTGGACAGTTATTTTAAGATATCTCCAGAGATGTTCAACGAGGTTTAAGTTAGGTCCCTGGGCAACTCAAGGCCATTCAAAGAGTTGTCTCAAAGCCACTCCTGTTGTCTTGGCTGTGTACTTAGGGTCACTGTCTTGTTAGAAAGTGAACCTTTCGGCCCAGCAGTGGCGTGCCGGGGGGGGGGGGGGGGGGGGGTCCGCCCCGGGTGCTGACTCTCACGGGGATGCCATGTGTGGGGGGGGGGGGGGAATATGGTGGAATACTGTGTGGGGGCAAAAAATAAATAAAAATTGTGCCAACTTTGGGGGACATGAGGGGGGTGCACACAGGAGGACGTGGGGGGGGGGGATATGGTGGGATACTGTGTGGCACAGTGGGGGGCAAATTATTATGGTAGGGATTACTATGTTGAGGGAAATTACTATAGGGCAATGTGGGGGACACTACTGTGTGGGGGGCAGTGTGGGGGACACTACTGTGTGGGGGCAGTGTGGGGGACACTACTGTGTGGGGGGCAGCGTGGGGGACACTACTGTGTGGGGGGCAGCATGGGGGACACTACTGTGTGGGGGGCAGCGTGGGGGACACTACTGTGTGGGGGGCAGCGTGGGGGACACTACTGTGTGGGGGGCAGCATGGGGGACACTACTGTATGGAGGCAGTGTGGGAGACACTACTGTGTGGGGGCAGTGTGGGGGACACTACTGTGTGGGGGCAGTGTGGGGGGCAGCATGGGGGCCTTTCTATTGGGGAGGCACTGTAGGGGCCATTCTATTATTTCTGGGGACACTATACAGGGATTATTACCTGGAGCACAATATAGGGTGTTATTATTACTGGGGGCACTCTAGGGGACATTATAACTGCTGTGGACAGTATAGGAACATTTGGGGTAATTTATCAAACTGGTGTAAAGTAGAACTGGCTTAGTTGCCCATAGCAGCCAATCAGATTCCACCTTTCATATTTGACAGCTCTTTTGGAAATCCAGTTCTACTTTACACCAGTTTGATAAATTACCCCAATTATGTCTATTAGGGTCACTATTTTTTCATTACCTGGGGCATTGGAAAGCACAACGGGTACAGTATTGGGGGTGGCAGCAGGATGACACTGTGGGGACACCAGGATGGGGAGGTTGATGGAAAAATTTTGAAATCTAACGTGTCTGTGTTACAAACTCTGCAGAGACGATGCGGCTGAAAGAATTTCTCATGGCGGTCTAACGGAGGAGAAGAGGAAAGAGAAGGTCTACATGACAGGAGATCTCCCTGGATGTAAGAGGTATGTGGTCAAGTATTGGGGGGGGGGGGGGTGCCAGAGAAATGACCTGCCCCAGGTGCCAAACACCCTGGCCATGCCACTGCGGCCCAGTCAGAGATTCAGAGTACTCTGGTTCAGGTTTTTATTAAGAATATATATATATATGTAGCTCCATTCAGCTTTCCCTCAGCCCTCACCAGTCTCCCTGTCCCAGCCACAGAACCCCACCCAGCATGATACTGCCACCACCATGCTTCACTGTAGGGATGGTATTGGGCATGTGATAAGAAGTGTCTGGTTTCCTCTAGACATGATGCTTAGAATTGAGGCCAAAAACTTCAATCTTGGTTTCATAGGAATAGAGAGTCCTTCAGATGTTTTTTTGCAAACTTTAGGCAGGCTTTATGTGTCTTACTAAGGAGAAGCTTCATTCTGCCCACCCTGCCATAAAGCCCAGATTGGTGAAGTGCTGCAGTGATGGTTGACCTTCTGGAAGTTTCTCCCATCTGCACACAGGATTAGCCAGTGTGACCATTGGTTTCTTGGTCACCTATCATATCAAGGCTCATCTCCCCGATTACTTGGTTTAGTGGGTGGCCAAACTTCCATTTAAGAATGATGGAGCCCACTGTGCTCTTGGGAACCTTTAATTCTACTGAGCTGAACAAGGAGTTCTTTCCTAATCATGGCTTAGTTTTTACTCTGATTTGCATTGTCAGCTATGAGACCTTATACAGACAGGGCTGTGTCCAAATAGGGAGCTAAACTTCAAGTGTTATAGCAAATACTTAGGGCCCTGCAAAATTTTAGTTTTTAATTTTTAAAATATTTGCAAAAATGTCTACAATTCTGTTTTCACTTTAACATTATGGGGTACTGAGTGCATACTGATGAGGGAAATGTGATTTTTTTTCTTTTTTTATTGTAGTACAAGGCCTACAGATGTAACAAAATGTGGAAAAATTAAAGGATCTAAAGACTTTTCAAATAAACTGTATGTAAACTTTATTGACATTTGTGCGTTTGTGGTATGTTTGGTGCAACTTATTTGGTGCTGGGATCTGGATGCTGGCAACTGTCAGGGTCATAGCGGTCACAAACGGTCCTCCTTTTCTGGCATGAAAAGACCCCCATATGTGATAATCAGAGTGCAAGTATGCTCTCTGATTGATGGTTGAATGGAGTTAATAACATGCACAGAGGTCTAGATTCCCCCTGCCCCCCTGGGGGACATGTACAGTTAGACATGGAAAGAGAAGGATCTGTGTCTCTTCTTTCCTCCTGCAGCCTCTTGGCATGTCCCCCATTGCCCATCTCGGCTGGCTGTAGAGGGGAGCTGCTTTCTCTTGTGATAACTCAGACTGTGTAACAGAAAGAGATCCATGCCTGGTTTTAAAGCTCAATCTCAGCAGGGAAAGGTTTAAACATGGAATGCTACAACAGTACCGTTTTTTGACCAGACAGATAGATATCTACATATAAAGCACTCTATTGGTCAGCATATCCCAGCAATTGAAGCAGGTGTGCATCACCATAGCTGGAAATAGAAAACCAAACTCAATGCACCATAAGTTTGCAAACACTGAATATATGATCTAATGCTATATTCACTATAGAAATGAATATGAGGTACTTAGGAAATATAAAAATGATGTATGCCCATCTACCACACTGCTTCTGCTTTGTTTTGCTAGCACATCTATCAGCTTGGGATGTGGTTGGTAGGTGGTGGAGGGTGGAACTTATATCAAACCTAGGTTCTAAAAGCTCAGATGTACGGCGTGTTATACTGTTCTTTGCCCTAAACCCCTGAAGACGCAAGGGCTCTGGCGAAACATGATGGAGGGCAGTGTCTAAGAGTTGTGCCAATATTGCAGACCGTATGCACTCCGTATCACGGATGCGGACCCATTGACTTGAATGGGTCTGCAAAGCGCAAGATACAGAGCAGTGCGGAGGCACAGATTGCAAGCCCATGAAAGCACTACAGAGCTCTTCTGTGGGATTTCGGTCTGTGTCTCAGCACTACAAAAATATAGGATATGTCCTATTTTTTTGCGGTGCCGACCGTCTATTGCGGATCGCGGACCCATTCAAGTCAATGAGTCCGCATCAGCAAACGGTGTGCACATGGACCGGGCCTGTGGATTGCAGACCACAATTTGCAGTTTGTGTGCATGAGACCTTAATCTGTCACTAGCTGCAAGCTTGTTACACAGAATCACAAGTATTAGGACCCCACAGTATCTGGCAGGGTCATAGAGATAGGCTGTGTGCACCAACCACATCCCAAGCTGATAGATGTGCTAGCAAAACAAAGCAGTAGCATTGACAAGGTCTTTTAATTATTAGCTTTAGCACTCATTCACTTGTCCATATAGTCACCGTCCCCGTGCTGCGGACCACAAATAGTGCACTGGCCATGTGAATCCCGTATTGCGGTGTGGACCCATTGACTTAAATCCACAAAATACAGCATGTCCTATCTTTTGCAGTGTGCAAGCACCTACCCGAAAGCCCACGGAAGCACTTCAGAGTCATGTCCTATCTTTTGCCATATTTTACGGATCGCAAACCTATTCAACTTAATGGGTCCGCATCTGCAGCACAGAGTACACACGGCCAATGCCCGTATATTGCAGACCCGCTGTTTGTGGTCTGGAATACGGGAACGGATCCCTTACGGTTGTGTGAATGAGCCCTTAGAGTTTTGGGGGGAATAAATAAAAGTAGGGAAGGGTAAGCTGAGTGATAAATGTAAAAAGGGTTTTAGTGGCCAAATGGCTTTGTGAAAATATGGGTTGACCATAATTGAACATTTATCAGGGTCAACCTGAATTGCATAGACTTGATAAAAGCCCCAGTAAGTGAGCTGAAACATTGCGCTGGTTGAATAAACTTCACTATCTTTGACTTAACTGGTTGTACTGTGGCATTTGTGGACTAGATAGTTTTATATATATATATATATATATATATATATGTATATGGTAGGGCCCACCTTAAAGGAAGTCTGTCAGCGACCTTGCTAAACTGCTGACAGCACTAGGTATGACCACATACCTTTTGTGGAGCTTTTATTACCATGTATAGTTAGACTATGCCAGGTTCTGCTCCTTAAAGTGTTCACTGTAACGTGCTCTCTATATTGAGCTTCTTCACAGCCACTTCCCTCTGCTCTGATAACTGTAGTGGTCTTCTGGTTGGATGCTACAGCTGTCACTTAGAGCAGGGAGAGGGACTTTAAAGCAGCCAAAAAGCAGAGAGCATGTCACAGTGCAGATCTGCCTACAGTGCATTTGCAGGAGCAGAACCTGGCAGCATAAAACTTCATATTCACACTGCACCTCATAATAATAAAAGTTGGTGACACGCTCCCTTGAAATAAATACCGTAAGTAGACCTAAGGCATCACTGCAGACCAGCCACTAGATGGTGCCATTGCACCAAAAATGGAAGTGTGCTGTGCTCTGCCAGGAGAGCAGTAGAGAAATACCAGTCCCGTGACCTGCTCAGAAAAGACAAAAGGCAGGCTCCAATATACTGAAAGGGTGCAATGACAGTAAGTGCACCCGTGAGCTGCGTGCTGTGCTCTCACCAATTCCATCCCCTCACGAGTGCACTACAACCATGAGACTGTGTTCCAATGAATATGTCTCCTACCTACCAGAGATCATATGTAAGGTACTGTACAGTAGAATGTCTTGTAGCTGCAGACAATTTACATGCCTCAGCCAAGCAAAGAACCCATAAGGTGTGTCTCCCCCTGTCCACGTGCTTTACAGATATAGACAGACAAAACAGAGAGCGCGACAACGTGGACCGTTCGCCGAATACTATGCTAGCAGCGAGTGTGACTGTGATGTAAAGTATTCAATTAAGAATCAATGAAAACGTAATGAGCTGAACTGTAAATCACACAGCAATTAGTGAGTAAACAAGTGTTAACAAGTTACATTATATACTTTACAGCTTCTGCTAATGACTTGGGGATAATTCTGCGCTGCATTAAATTAAAGGGCATCTGTCAGCAGTTTTGTACCTATGACACTGGCTGACCTGTTCCGTGTACGTTTGGCAGCTGAAGGCATCTGTGTTGGTCCCATGTTCATATGCGTCTGCATTGCTGAGAAAAATGATGTTTTAATATATGCAAATGAGCCTCTAGGAGCACGTTTACACGGTCTCGCCCTGTCAATGAAAGTGCAGAGGGCGCGGCAGTTGCAGAGAGAGCAGAGCCTGTAGGTGTAATGGCAACACCCCCGTTGCTCCTAGAGCCTCATTTGCATATATTAAAACATAATTTTTCTCAGCAATGCGGGCACATATGAACATGGGACCAACACAGATGCCTTAAGCTGCCAAGTGCACATGTAACAGGTCAGTCAGTGTCATAGGTACAAATCTGCCGACAGATGCCCTTTAAAGTTTGAAGTAGATAATCCTGTGAATTTAAAGAGATAACTCACTGTATGGTAGATGGGTCCATCAAAGCTCAACTGTTATCCCCCCTGGGATCAGCTGTGAACAGTTTGGAGCCTCAGCAGTGAGTGTATAATTACCAAGCAGTGCCCCCACAGGAGAAGTAAAGTATTACACAGTTCCTAGTGAAGTGTGCTGTCTAGTGAGAGATGCCATTGCTACTAATTTAACAACAAATGTCTGAATTCACACAAAAAACAAGCCACATGGTATATTATTACGTCAAAAAGACCAAACTTTTTATGCCCCAGAAGTTAACAATAAAGGTTACTGGTAAATGTCAGAGATCTTGAAAAGTGATGCCCTGATCAAGGAAGTGAATAGGAAAATTGTATATTTTTCATTATATGACTAATAACCCCTTTAAAAATTTCAGAACAAGATGAACTTAAGCTAGGTTCTCCACCTTATAATCAGTGTAAATCCTTGGACGGTTAATAACACAAAACAAAAAAGTTTTATGGGGCTATGGGGACTGGGTATTGCGGATGTGCTAGCGGCCATCTAGCAACCCATGTCCTCAGCTCTATACCCAAAATCCCAGTGACAGGTTCCCTTTAAGCAGTGTCAAAGTGTCAATTATCTGAGGCACTGGCTAGTTACAAAGTATCAAAAAGTGTAGCATCGATACTTTGTATACACATGAACCACCAAGTGCAAAGTCCTATTCTGTATGCCAGGGAAATAATTCCTGCCAGGACCAGGATTGTACATGAGGGAATCAATACAGAAACTAGACTACATGTACCAAATCCTACTCAACGCATTTCATGTGTCCCTTATTGCGGAACTTCATCAGGAGAAAAGAAAAGCGGTAAGAAAGAACAGATAGGCTACTTGAGGAAAGTGCGGTGGGCGTGCAGCGTGTCCGGCCATACTAGTGACTAGTAATGTACCAAGATCCATAGTGTACATTACAGAGAGACCTGGTATCCTCACAGAATACTGCTTCTTATATGGAACCCTCTGTCTATGGATATTAACCCTGTATCTTTATGCTTGGCCCCTCTTTTAGGGTCTAGCCCAACTTTTATTTATATTGTGCTTTAATAAAACTTTTTTGTCTTGTGATATTAACCGTCCAAGGATTTTCACTGATTATATCATATTATTTTCTCCGTGAGCAGGTTCTCCACCTTACCACTAGATGTCACTAAAACATAACCTAGAGCTCCCAAGGCAAATGCTCTGGAGCAGAACACAAAAACTGTCATTATTATATTGTCATAATTCATATAGAACAAAGATATTCTGCACTGCTATACAGAAAGCAGATCCTGGCACCAGTCATTCAATGATTAGGATATTGTCCATACGAGCTGGAATTTTGTGTAGAATGATGTGTCACAAGTGGATTGTGCCCTGCATTTCATCCTTTAGAATCCGCAGAAGAAATCTGTGGCAGAACCAGGAATATCATGAATGGAAAATCCTCAGCATGGCTAACATTTTGTGCGGATTTTTTTTCTGTGTGTGTGAATGGGGTTTTGCACTGTACCATATTCGGTTGCACAGTTCCAATGCAGTCCGACAAATCTGTTGCCTGAACATCTGGATTATGTGAAACACTTGGAGGAGGTCTGGAGGAAGCAGCAAGCCATTCCGTCTTGGTCAGGGCATTGCTTTAGACATAAGGCTATAGGGCTTATATTCTAATGACTTGTGGGGTTCTTAGTTCACAGACCCTAAGCAATGTCATTTCTTGGCAGATCTGAACATTCAATTTTATATAATCTTTACCAAAAACCTAAACAATACGACCACTAGAGCTGCCTCTTGAGTGACTTTTCCGCTGGATTACAGTGCTCATATGACTTTCAATGGCAAGTAGAAAAATAAAGACAAGTGTTGATCTACCCTCATCTCATTGTGATGTGGAAAGTCAGTGAAGTGGGAAACGCGTTTCCATTATCCCCCTACAGTATTCTTCTAGCCCAAGGTCAGGAATGAATGAAATGAGAATTAGCATTAGAACAGTAGTTGTAAATGTAAACTGAAGGCAATTTCCTGACACAATAGATGCCCACGCCAGGCTTACAGGTCTCCAGCCACTACTGGCATTTACATACCAGGGCTTTATTTTATTTTTTGTTTGCATCTAGTGATAATCAGTGACTGGAATTAGGACGTGTGACCAGCTCTGATACTGGAAGCGATCAGTTTAGGTTGGAATGACTGGCTGTCCATCATCTATTGCCAGTCACTGTCATGGCTTCGGTGGGTACTATTTCTCCTTGGGGAGAGTGCCTCATAGGCATACAGGTCTTTATAGGACACGCAATATTTCTCTAGGATAAAGGTAATTAGCTCTTTTTCCCAAAAACTAAAGAAAGCTATGCCTTATCTGCCTATAGGGAGCTTGTGCTCTCCGAATCTTAATAGGCCAGTGCATGTGCACTAAGATTTTTGTATGTTGTATGTATAAAGAAAAGGAAAAAAAACAAGGGTTAATCTAATCTAGTGGAAGATAAACTCCAAGAGACAGGATAAAACTGGAGGCACCAGCGGATGGAGGGTAGGGAAAAAAAGGGGAGAATGAGAGTGAAATGGTGGGGTGCAATAAGGGAAGGCAGCTAGAAGGGTAGCTACGCTGAAAGGGATCAGAGTGTAGGATAAAAAGTGAGTAGTGGTGACTAAAAGGGTCTATAGTGGTCCACTGAGAATCAGTGGACCAAAAAAGACTAGTCAAAGGATAACCCTCATAAGAAGCACCAAATCCCAAAATGTTTAAGGAAAGAAACAAGTAGGCCATCAGGGTGATCTAGAGAATGTTTGCTGGCAGTTTAGTGCTGTGAGGTTACAACCATGAAAAAGGTGACCCAAACGTATGGGTATTGATAAACCAAGCGATTGACCCCCTTGGATCCGCAGCTAAGGGATTCGCTGGTCAAATGCTGACGGTTGCCCAGTAAGGAAGGAAGGCTTCACTTCAGTATTATTGATGAAGACTTAGGCTTCTTTATTGTGGACACAGGGCTCAACGCGTTTCGGGGTGTGCAAACCCCTTCATCAGGAGCAGGCCTGCGTTCCATTATCCATCTCCTCAGGCAGTGAGTGCGCTCACCAAGGGGCGTATTGCTT
This sequence comes from Bufo gargarizans, assembly GCF_014858855.1. Classification (NCBI taxonomy): domain Eukaryota; kingdom Metazoa; phylum Chordata; class Amphibia; order Anura; family Bufonidae; genus Bufo; species Bufo gargarizans. The sequence continues at coordinate 647,611,174 of NC_058081.1, forward strand.
TTCAGCGTCCCACTTGTATAGCCCCGGCCCCACAAGACGCATCCCATAGATTTCTGGCGGTTCTACAGCCTTATTTAAAAGGGCCACCAGGTAAAGATTGTTGTTAATATTTTAATATATGCACACTGTTTTTATGTACCTGCTCCTGATGAAGGGGTTTGCACACCCCGAAACGCGTTTTGTCAGATGGACACCAAAACAGCTGCAAGCAGCGTTTTGGTGTCCACCTCCAAAGCGGAATGGAGGTGGAACGAAGGCGAACTGAGCCAAACTGATGCATTCTGAGTGGATCCTTATCCATTCAGAATGCATTAGGGCAAAACGAATCCGTTTTGGACCGCTTGTGAGAGCCCTGAAACGGATCTCACAAACGAAAACCAAAACGTCCTAACACGACTGCAAAATCAGACTACACACAAGTGTTGTTTGTAGTCTGTTACCAAGGTGACACCTAGAACTTTGCACCAAACAGCAGGATATTTTGCATTAACACTATATGCACTGTTAGTGTAAGGCCTCATGCACACGACCGTTTTTTTTTTAAGGTCCGCAAAAACGGGGTCCGTAGGTCCGTGATCCATGACCGTTTTTTCGTCCGTGGGTCTTCCTTGATTTTTGGAGGATCCACGGACATGAAAGTCGTTTTGGTGTCCGCCTGGCCGTGCGGAGCCAAACGGATCCGTCCTGAATTACAATGCAAGTCAATGGGGCCGTTTGACGTTGACGCAATATGGTGCAATTGCAAACGGATCCGTCCCCCATTGACTTTCAATGTAAAGGATGTCAGGAGTCCCTTTTATACAATCAGATCACAGTTTTCTCCAATCCAATGGTATATTTTAACTTGGCCGCACTGGCCACCAATGAGTTAAATACAGGGGGGGAGGGGGGGGTCTGCCCCCTGCTGCCTGACAGCACCTGCCAGGCAGCAGGGGGCAGTCATGTACACAGTTCTTTTAGTATATTCTAACCTGAAGCATCCCCATCACCATGGGAACGCCTCTGTGTTAGAATATACTGTCGGATCTGAGTTTTCACGGTCGTGTGCATGAGGCCTTAGAAGCAATTAATGCAGTTCTAAGAAGTGCTCCTTTTTCATCATCCATCTCGAAATGGATGAAAAAACGCATGAGACCATCGGGCCTCTGTTCGGTAGAATTTCTATGCAAAACTTTATAAGGGTTGTGGTTATGCAATCCCTTAATATAATGACTAAGTGGCTGCAGCATCACTTTAAGCCTACTATTTGCACTTGCATGCCAGAGAACGTGTGTTATCTTGCTCATAACAGTGTGAGTCACAAAGCCAATTATTTTTAAATATACGTGTCACCCACACACAGAGAAGACACTTTGTGGTGCACACTTTTATGAGACCGCACCCTGGCAATATGGTAATACCGTCACCCAGGTACAAACGTCTGCCCATCAAAAGGGTCAGGACTGCAGAATATATTGGTAAACTGCATGTACAGCAATTCCATAATATGATGTACTTAAAGGGATTGCCTCCTTTACTCCTGCAAGACTGGGAGGAACTTCACTGTACTCATCCTGATACCAAACAGGACATTCTGCTTACGGTGCTGACTCCTGAGGATTAGCACAACGTGTTGTAAAATGATGTGCTGCTCGGCACCTTATTACTCAAGCACTTTCATACATCACCAGAAAGGCAGGTTTCAGATACTATAAGGCTAATGCACACGACCGTTGTTTGGGTCTGCATCCGAAACGTCGTTTCGGCGGCTCGGATGTGGACCCATTAACTTTAATGGGGCCGCAAAAGATGCGGACAGCTCTCCGTGTGCTGTCCGCATCCATGGCTCCGTTCCGCGGCCCCATTAAAAAAATATAACATGTCCTATTCTTGGCCGCGCTTTGCGGACAAGAATAGGCATTTATATTGCCGACACCCGTTCCGTTCCGCAAATTGCATAAGGCAACACGGGGGTCTTTCGTTTTTGCGGATACGCGGTTTGCGGACCGCAAAAAACGGCACGGCCGTGTGCATGAGGCCTAAGGGAATTGCCATTTATACACTGGCGCCAAAGGGGATGATTCCTGTAATAAGAAAAATGTGGACGTTAGGATAGCATGGTTCATCCAGTGTTCTCATCATGGTTCAGAGGCATTCAGGAATTTGGATCAATGGTCCCAGTGCTTAGCTGTATGAGAGAGTGCCCTCTGTGTAATGTATCAGGTGGGGTTCACACACTGCAGATAAAATCTATGCAGTGATGTCTCATATTGGGCAGCATGCATTTTTCCAACAGTTCCACATGCATGGGCAACCCGGGTCTTTCTGTATGGAGCCTCCATATGGCACTGTATGATGGACAGATTCTGTAATATGGTAGCCTGTAAGGGATCAGGTTACAGCACTCCAGAATATCTACACCTTATATAACAATGGTAAATATGTCAGTAATTGGATGTATCTCCAAATAGAAATATAAAATTATAGTCTGGAAATTCTAATACAACTGTCAGATTATCTGAAATGCAGGGAATACTCCAGGGATCGGCAACCTTCGGCACTCCAGCTGCGGTGAAACTACAATTCCCCACATGCTCCATTCATTTATATGGGAGTTCGGAGAAGAGCAGAGTAAGTATGCATGCTGGGAGTTGTAGTTTCACAACAGCTGGAGTGCCAGAGGTTTGCTACCCCTGGAATACTATAGCATTTTGTTTCAGGCATTCTTCATGGATACTATCTATGACCTTCCAATAATCCGAGCTGTCTGATAATCCACCACCTATCAGGATACTGTATTTGTGTGTCTTTGTATTCTCTCCCAATTTATGCTTATACTGACACATTAGAAGTGATCTGGGATGTAACGTAACAAGTGCACAGATGCTATTTGCAGCCACCATGATTCCAATGAGACAATTCTGCATTAAGAGACCCATCTAATCCTCAAACAGATGCAGAACACATATACAATACACTCAAAGCCCTGCTCCAGGGAGACTGGCTGTAATAATATGTCCACATGCATGCTGCATACTAACAAGTGCCTTACATGCACACTGCTGCTGAGAATCCACAATACTTAGATATAAATTCCCATTTTTAGATTTTTATTTTTTTTCCTTTTTGGATTTATTACATTGACAAATTCAGCCCTACTACATCTAAATCAGCAGAGTAGCTGTAAAGGTTGCAGATGAAGCAGCTGAGCTACAAAGCTTTGGAATTCACAGGTCATTCTGGTAAATGCAGAAGCACCAAGAGTAGGTGGAAGAGGGCACGGTGAGATAGATAGATAGATAGATAGATAGTAGACAGATAGATATAATAGATATGAGGCAGATAGGTAATAGATTAGATAGATTAATCAATAATAGAAATCTAGACAAAGAGATTGATAATAGAGAGATAGACAGAGAGAGATTGGATAGATAGATAGATAGATAGATAGATACCTTAGATTGTGAGCCCCATTGGGGACAGTTGGCTGCTAATGTCTGTAAAGCGCTGAATATAGTAGTGCTATAGAAGTGCATTAAATAAATAAGTAGATAAGATAGATAGTAAACAGAGATAGATGATAGATAGATAGATAGATGATAGATAGATGATATATATAGAGAGAGAGATAGATAGATAGATAGATGATATATAGATAGATAGATAGATGATAGATAGATGATAGATAGATGATAGATAGATGATATATATATAGAGAGAGATAGATAGATAGATAGATAGATAGATAGATAGATAGATAGATAGATAAAGACTCCAGTCCAGGTCAATAGGACTTTCTCCAGCAATGATACATAGGGAGGTGCCAAGATTAAGGGCTCATGCACACGACCGTGTATATTTTGCGGTCTGCAAAACATGGATCCGCAAAATATATGGATGACGTTCGTGTCCATTTTTTTTGCCGATCCATTGTAACAATGCCTATCCTTGTCCACAAACGGGAAAGAATAGGACATGTTCTATTTTTTTTGCAGAAGGGCTATGTGGACATACAGAAACAGAATGCACGTGGGGTTTCTGTTTTTTTTACGGACCCATTAAAGTAAATGGTTCTGCATATGCGCTGCCCAAAAAAAGGGAACAGACACGGAAAAAAAATATGCTCGTGTGCATGAGCCCTTACTCAGATAACGTAGAACGTTACCGCTGCAAACAGCGGGTCCGCAATACACGGGCACTGGCCGTGTGAACTCTGTGCTGCGAATGCGGACTTGATTGGATCCACGATCCGCAAGATACAGCAAAAGATAGGAGGCACGGATCGGAAGCTCACGGAAACACTTAGAAGCCCTTCCGTGGGCTTTTGGGTCTGTGCCTCTGCACCGCAAAACATAGGACATGTCCTATCTTTTAAAGTATCAATGGGTCCGCAGCGCAGCATGGAGTTCACACGGCCAGTGCCCGTGTATTGCGGACCGCCCGGGTGAATGAGCCCTTAGAGAAGGTCTCACTGATATGTGAAATGCTGCACACGTTTATCACCAGTTACAGCGCAGCCGTATTCTTCAATACGGATCAATAACTAAAGAAATCTCAGGGAGTAAATTCTATACTGAGCTCCATATCTGTAACAATGAGACGCGCTTCCAGGATGTGAGCGGCGGGATTTCCCCGCAGCACCGCACATAGTTACTACGTTAAGGATTAGCCAGGTTGTTATGTGTTCTTTGACACTGAACAGATTGAGCTGTTGAGGTGAAATCTGAAACCCAGCATTGTGGAGCGAGGTGGCTGCAGCAGACTGTGTGCAAAACAGGGCTGCACACGGTACTATCCGTTTCCTTGACGACCCCAGAATTTGAATTTACAAAGGATCCTTTTTTTGCTAAAGTGCCATGGAAACCTGTGCAGGAAGTGGTCATCTGTCACTCACAACTGTGACTGCAATACATGTGCCGCACTCTTCTCCAGCACGTGCAAGCTAATACCTAACAAAAGGGTGGAATCTGAATATTTTCCTGGTAATCGACAGCCAAACGCTTTGCGGTAAATAGAAATTGAATTCCAAAAATTCTAGAAAGGGCAGAAAACTTTTCAGCGAAAATTCCATTACAATTCGGTCCTCAAGCGGATATCCTGAGGCCCTCACAGTTAGGCCTCATGCACAGGAACGCTAGGACGTATCTGATTTTCAGCTAGCAATTAATGCAGGCATCCTCAAACTGCTGTCGCAAAACTACAACTCCCAGCATGCCCGAATAGCCTACAGCAGGGCATTGTGGGAGTGTAGTTTTACAACAGCTGGAGGGCCACCGTTTGAGGATGCCTGAATTAATGGATCCTTAATGGATAGCTCCTGTGGGCAATCCCTTTCTTTTCTCACTCCCATTAATCAGAAAGGGCTATTCTAATCCGTGAAAAATTAATGTGGGAATGGCCCTCTGAACGATATGGGTCCATGAGCAGTGATGAGCGAACTTCTGTTTTAAGTTCGGCGTCTAAAGTTCGGGTTCGGGTTAGCGGAGAATCCCGATATGGATCCCGATATGGATTCCGACTTCCGTTGTGGTCCGTGGTAGCGGAATCAATAATCGGCCATTATTGATTCCGCTACCACGGACCACAACGGTATTCGGAATCCATATCGGGATTCTCCGCTAACCGGAAGCCGAACTTTAGACGCCGAACTTAAAACAGAAGTTCGCTCATCACTATCCATGAGCTATCAGTTTTAAAAACGGATGGTGCATATGAGCCTAAGACCGTTGTGTGTTTTGTGCTCCGCAAAACACAGATGGCGTCCGTGTGCGTTCCGCAATTTGCAGAACGGCACGGACAACCTTTAATATAACTGCCTATTCTTGTCCGCAAAGCGCAGACAAGAATAGGACAGGTTATATTTTTTTTGCGGACCACGGAACGGAGCAACGGATGCGGACAGCACACAGAGTGCTGTCCGCATCTTTTGCGGCCCCATTGAAGTGAATGGGTCCGCATCCGAGCCGCCAAAACTGCGGCTCGGATGCGGACCAAAACAACGGCCGTGTGCATGAGGCCTAAGTGTTCAAACAGTGGCCATGTGAACCCCCTGCTATGGTGCGGACCCATTAAATTCAATGGGTCCATGATCCGCAAAAGGACATATCCTATCTTTTGCACTGCAGAGTCATGGACCTGAAAGCCCACGGAAGGGCTTCCAAGTTATTCCGTGGGCTTCTGATCTGTGCCTCTACACTGCAAAAGATAGGACATGAACCATTCAAGTCAATAAAAAAGTTCCAGAACACAGAAGGGATGGCACTGCTTCCTTTCCCTTTCTTCAAAAGAGGCCTGAGGAAGGGCTAAGGTGCGAAACGGCCGTTACCACAAGCTACCTGCCTGCGCTGTTTGTTTGTCTGCCCCTTGCCTGTATTGGTGAATGTTTATGGTATCTGGAATAAAGAACACCCTCTTTTTGGTGAGTGCCGCCTAGTTGTTTCTTCTTTGTTGCCCATTCAAGCATGGGCACGGCGACCATGTGGTCATGTGAATGAACCCTTAAGCTACATTCACATCTGTGAAATACTGCAGAGGAACAGCCTGCTGGGATTCACAGTATCCGGCATACCCGGATAATGCCGTGAGCCCATTGACCACAATGGGTCTGACGGGGATCTAGCCCCTTTCTGGCATAAATGCCAGCTTTTGGCCACACAAAAAGTCTTGCCGGCACTACTTTTTGTCCGGCCAAATCTGTCAATAGGTCATCAACATCAGATCAGCAGGGGTCCAACTCCCGGCACCCCCACGTTCAGCTGTTTGAAGAGAATGCGAGCACTACCTTCTCCTCACTGTTTACCTGCTTGCCGTCGACATCTCAGCGGAAGGAAGTTTCAATTGCAACTCCTCCGTCCCAGTCACTTCAATGGGAAGGAGGATGAAGTGTAACCGTGTAATCACTCCCTTAAGGCTCCATTCACACATCCGCAACCTGTTTTGCGGATACACGGAGCCACGGATCCGCAAAACACGGAAAGCGGCAATGTGCGTTCCGCATTTTGCGGACCGCACATTGCCGGCACTAATAGAATATGCCTGTTCTTGTCCGCAATTGCGGACAAGAATAGGACATGTTCTATTTTTTGGCGGAAACGGAAGCACGGATGCGGAAGTGCGGTTCCGCAAATGTGGATGCGGACAGCACATTCCTGCCCCATTGAAAAATAATGGGTCTGCACCCGTTCCGCAAAATTGCGTAATGGATGCGGATCCATTTTGCGGACGTGTGAATGGACCCTTAAGAGCAGGAACAGGGAGAAGAGTCACAGGGGTAGCAGTGGGGGGTCTGAGAACCCCATCCATCAGCTGTTTGGTGGAGCTCTATCGCTGGAAGTCGTTGCCAGAGCTATACAGCACCATCAACACTGCAGCGGAGGGAGCTTGTTATCAAAGTGCTGCTCCCATTGACTTCAGTAGGAGGCGCTGTGGTGGTGAGCGCCCTGCAATACAACGTCGACAGTGCTGTGAAGCTTTGACCTCCAGCGACAGTGCGACCCCTGATCCTGATGATCAGCTAGTGATGGCCTACCATGAGCACAGGCTATCACTTACTAAAGGCTGGACAACCCCTTTAAGTGATGACTGGGATTATCTTGAATGGGATGGGAATCAGGCCTTGTTGTCTTGAAATAGGATGTGATGGTGTGAATAACCACCAGGTGGGTGACCGCATTTCGATTTCTGCTATGAAGCCGGGTGCAAAGAGGAATGGGCAGAGCAGTTGGCCGCCTCACACACCAATATGTGCATCTGTGGTGGTGGGAGGAGGCACAATTTATGAGTTAAAACAAAAAAATAAGGGTCGGGGTTGAAAGCTGTTGACTCATTGACCATCCCACAGCTATCATGCTGAACATCAGAGACCAAGAGTGGGGGAGGGGGACATTCTGAAACCACTGCCTTAAGCATCAAGAGAACATGTGGCAGCCCTGCCATGGAGCCTCCTCTTCTGGGTGCAGATCCCTGTTTTGTGTATTACAGTACTATCATCATTACTAAATCCAGGATTCTCAGAGTAACACAGATTCATTTTTGGATTTTTTGGAGTCCTACAATAACGTTCCTCTGTACCAGACACGATCTGAAAACCTAGGAAGTCTGGAAGACGGCTTTCATTTTAGTTTCGGCTGAACATATGCCACTCATTTAGGTCACTAGAGGTTACAACCCCTGCCCTCCGCATCATTAAAAAGGCAGAGTGCAGGAAGAAACGTTTCCGATACAGTCATTCAATTATAACATTAGGGATATCCTAAGAATTGTAGTGTAGTCCTATAGCCCTGAACACACCTGAGTGTTTCTGGGAACACGGCGGCCATTAGGATGTGCAACCAGAGGCCGTCACTTCTGCCACTGAATAATATGTCGTAGTTTTATTCCAGCCGCTTGCCGTGCTGCTGCCGGACCTCCGTGGCTCAATAAGGGTACTTTCATATTAGCGGCAGGCTGTTTCTGCGAGTGAACAGCCTGCTGGATCCGTGCTGCCGCTAGTGCACGCAAGCCGACGGGGGTCCGCTCCGGCCCCATTGATTATAATAGGAGCGGACCCCCGTCGGCACGCGTGCACTAGCGGCAGCACGGATCCAGCAGGCTGTTCACCCGCAGAAACAGCCTGCCGCTAATGTGAAAGTACCGTTATTGAGCCATTGATTTATTCTGGAGAAAAAGTTATATAAATTTATATGCAAATGAGCAGTTAAGTGCACCGAGGGCAGGCCCAAGCCACTCTGTGCACCCTCGCTCCTCCAGCTTCCTGTGCCTGCCCCCCCCCCCCCCCTCTCCTTCCTTTACGAGGCTATGCAAGATGATTACACAGGAACCTGGCCCTGTCAATGAAGATAGAGAGAAAAGGCTGGGGCAGAGAAAGGTGGAGGAGGACGGGTGCACGGAGTGCCTTGGGCCTGCCCTCGGTGCTCTTAACTGCTAATCTGTATATGGATTAGGCCTCATGCACACGGCCGTTGTTTTGGTCCGCATCCGAGCCGCAGTTTTGGCGGCTCAGAGGCGGACCCCTTCACTTCAATGGGGCTGCAACAGATGCGGTGTGCTGTCCGCATCCGTTGCTCCGTTCCGTAGCCCCACAAAAAAAAAAAATAACATGTCCTATACTTGTCCTTTTTGCGGAAAGAATAGGCATTTCTTCAATGGGCTGCCTGTTCCGTTCCGCAAATTGCGGACTGCAAAAAATGGAACGGTCATGTGCGTGAGGCCTTCCCCAGTGAATTTCCTGGTGACAGACTCCCTTTAAGGCCTCTTTCAAACTACAGTTTTGTTTTTGTTTTTCGTTTGCAGGCCGTTTTTTGCATTCCGTGTACGGTACCATTCAATTCAATGGGTCCGCAAAAAAACCCAAAATGTACTCCGTATGCATTCCGTTTCCGTGTTTCCGTATCTCTGTTCCGTGCAAAGATAAAACATGTCCTATATTTGGCCGCAAATCACATTCCGTGGCTCCATTAAAGTCAATGGGTCCACAAAAAAAACTGAATGCATACGGAAATGCATCCGTATGTCTTCCGTATCTGTTCCGTTTTTTGCGGATCTATTGAAAATGTTTTGCCCAGCCCAATTTGTTCTATGTAATTACTGTATACTGTATATGCCATACGGAGAAAAACGGAAATGGAAACACAACAGAAACAAAAAAATGGAACAACGGATCCGTGAAAAACGGACCGCAAAACACTGAAATAGCCATACGGTAGTGTGAAAGAGGCTAAAGCGATAACCCCATCTTGACCATTCATGACTGAACTCGAATACCTGTCATATGCAATCGCAACAGGTGGTCAGGATAATGAAAGCGGCTGAATGTGCTGCTTCCATTCACTTCTGTCTCCACAACCCCTCTGGCTGTCGCACAGGATGGGTATTCTGAGCCGTGAATGCCTGACATTGGAATAACCCTTTAACCCTCCGTCCCTCTCGCAGTTCTGAAGAACTGTTCACACAACTGATTTACAAAATTCAGCACAGAGCGTTTTTTATGCATTTTTTACGTGCTTTTTTCCAGTAGGTGTTTACAGCAATACAAAACTGCATTTTCAGGTAGTGATTTTTGGCGCTGATCCGCTGCAAACAATGTACATAAAATGCGCAGACATTTTTTGATGCTTCCCATTCATTTCAATGGGAAATTCCAGGAGTGGACTCCACCCCAAAATAGGAAGATAGGGCGTGCTGCTTCTTTTCCATGCAGTAAAAAGAGCAAAAGCATGCCAAAACCAGCGCCAAAAACTCCACGTGAACTGGCCCTGGGGATGATCTGCTTAGGAAGAAACACAGATAGTCTGGTTATTATGGGCAGGGGTCTAGTTATGATCCGATACCAGCCTTGTGGACACATTTGTATTATACTTTAAGTGGAGAAACAGGACTCATGTAATTCCTTCCAGATTTTAGTGAATGCTGAGCTGCAATATCAGACCTGGCCTACAGCCAAGGGTGGCGCTATTTCTGGGGGAAAACCGCAGATCCCTTCAATCTTACACAATTCTTTCAAACTGTTAAATGGTGGCCAGTATGTTAAAGGGGCTGTCTGTGCAGACCTGCATGTTACCTCTCCAGCCAGGGAGGTGGGCGAGTTACGGAGCAGAGAATGGCAGAGTAGAACAGGTAAGTATTGGATATGTTTTACTTTAAGGCATCTGGCGCCATGGTGCCCAATTTTAGGTGGCTCTAACAATCCATTGAATTACCTGATCTCTACAGAGGAAGCTGGGAGTTGTAGTTCTGCAATATCCGTTCACAGGTTACGTGTGTAAAAATGGAAGACTCTGTTAAGAACAGAGATTTGAAATATAATTTTCTGCTTAACTGGTTTCATCTGATAATCGCACGTGAAGCAGCGATTCATGAAAGGACGCATTGTGGAACGCGGTAACTGTATTCATTTCGTCCTGGCAGCTGGACAGAAATGGCCGACACTCCCTGCATGACATCATAGTCTATGGCGGGGCTGTCTGCCGCCTTACAGGCCAGATGTTACCTCTCTGCCCCTCGTTAATTATTCACATTATGTTCCTCCATAGACTTCATGAGATCTTTCTGCAGTAAGACGGAGCCTGGCATCTGATAATCTGGAAATCCTGACAATCTGGCACCTCCTATAATCCAGCATCCACATCAGAAGATAGCTGCTTCAACAACAGGTTCTGCAACCTGCTACGTTGCGTTTTCCTTTGCCTTCACTCTGCTTGCTATCAGTGAATAGAAGCATTCACTGTTCATATCAAGATACTGATATCCTGACAATGCTCAACTCTTAGGGCTGTTTCACTCGAGCGAGTCCATTGCGGGAATCGCGCTCCGTGTGTGAGTGTGATCCTCCGCTCTGCGGCATTATCATGATTTATAATGCTATGTGTCTCTGCATCTGTTGGGCCTGCCCTCTACAGCTTTATGTCACTACGATTCTGTGGAAATAAGGCCATGCAGAGACACATAGCATTATAGATCATGATGATGCTGTGCGCTCCTGCAAGTCCAGAGCGGAGGATCACACTCACACACGGAGCGCGATTCCCGCAATGGACTCGCTCGTGTGAAACAGCCCTTAAGGTACTTTCACACTAGCGTTATTCTTTTCCGGCACTGAGTTCCGTCCTAGGGGCTCAATACTAGAAAAGAACTGATTAGTTTTATCCCTGTGCATTCTGAATGGAGAGCAATCCGTTAAGGATACATCAGGATGTCTTCAGTTCAGTCTATTTGCCTTTTCAGGACGGAGATAATACTGCAGCATGCTACGGTTTTATCTCTGTCCAAAATTCCGGAAAACTTGCCGGAATGCTGGATCCGGCCCCGAGTGTTCAGGCAAAACGGATCCGGCATTGCGGTCTGCACAAGCTCAGACCGCAAAAAATCTAAAACTAAATAAATGTCGGATCCATTTTTCTGGATGACACCGGAGAGACGGATCCGGCATTTCAGTGCATTTGTCAGACGGATGCGTCTGACAAATGCCGTCAGTTTGCATATGTTTTGACGGATGGTGCAGGTGTGAAAGTACCCTTAGGCCTCTTGCACACAAATTTTTTTTTTTCCGTTCTGTTTTTTGAGTTCCGTATATGAACCGTATACGGAACCATTCATTTCAATGGATCCGCAAAAAAACGGAAGGTACTCTGTATGCCTTCCGTTTCCGTATTTACGTTTTTCCGTTCCGTTCAAAGATAAAACATGTCCTATTATTGTCCGCATAACGGACAAGGATAGTACTGTTCTATCAGGGGCAAGCTGTTCCGATCTGAAAAAAACAGAATGCACACGGACGTCATCCGTATTTTTTGTGGATCCAATTTTTGCGGACTGCAAAATACTGAAAAAGCCATATGGTCGTGTGCAAGAGACCTTAGAGAGAGATGCCACAAGCAAGTAATTTGACTGGGTCCATTGTACAGGGTGGGCCATTTATATGGATACACATTAATAAAATGGGAATGGTTGGTGATATTAACTTCCTGTTTGTGGCACATTAGTATATGTGAGGGGGGGAAACTTTTCAAGATGGGTGGTGACCATGGCGGCCATGGAAGATATATGCTGTGAAGATACGAGATGTGCAGCACCTGAAACTACGGATACTGGAAGCCTGTGCTAACATTTCTCCTGCGGTATTGCTATCAGTGTGTGAAGAGTGGGAGAAGAGGGTTGCATTGACAATCCAACACAATGGGCAGCACATTGAACACATTTTATAAGTGGTCAGAAACTTGTAAATAACTCATGAAAGAATAAAGTTACGTTAAAACCAAGCACACCATTGTTTTTCTTGTGAAATTCCCAATAAGTTTGATGTGTCACATGACCCTCTTCCTATTGAAAAAACAAAAGTTGGATTCAAAATGGCAGACTTCAAAATGGCCGCCATGGTCACCACCCAATCTACTAATGTGCCACAAACAGGAAGTTAATATCACCAACCATTCCCATTTTATTAAGGTGTATCCATATAAATGGCCCACCCTGTACATGATCAGGACTGGTGTTCGGCCTTCAAAGTAAACAAAGACTAATTCCATTCACTGACAGAAAGCACAGATCTTGAAAATGCCAAAGAGATGCAAAAATGATGCAAAATTGAACTGCATCACATGATGATTAATCGCTTTTTCCAAGATCAGAAAAACAGCAGTCTGGTTTGGTTGATACGGGATCATTGTCTCCAATAGGAACAGCGCTACAGTAACCAGGTTCAGCCACTACACAGAGAGGGGTGCTGTGTAGTCCCAGTGCTGATCAGTGGGGCTGTCACGTGCAGGACCCCGACTGATCTCATACTGATCATCTATCATAATGTATAAGTCAAAGTCCTGGGAAACCTCTCTAAGAAAACATTCATTTTGATGATTTGATGAAATATGATTTTTTCATATATCTACAGATCGATTATATATACAAGTCATAAATCAGTGTTTTACTAGAAAGTGAGACCTGTTCATGTAACGCTTTGGGGTTTGACTACTGAGCAAGATATCATGCAGTGACAATATTCCAAGAACATCTCCATTCTGCAGCGGGAATAGCTCGGCGATGACTGGAAGCCATATTCATGAATTAATAATAAGGCATGCCAGAGAACGGAGGAGGCGCTCATTTCCATGCAGCCTTCATCTATGTTGCTAGAAGAAAGTGCCTTCCTGGCTCTGCTTCCACATAAAGGAAGCACACAGCTCCTTCTTATCAGTCCCCAGCAGTCGTGGCACTGTAAAGAAGATGAGGAAGTGATGCCATGTCATTTTGCCCGCAACCGGCATATGTTGTCAAGAGAGGCCGTTATAATATGTCTTCATGCACTGGTGACTGCGGTCCTCAGCCGGAAACCTTATCACTCCCTAAGAGAACAGAACTGTTTTTTGGGCGTAGAGGTTGTCCTTATGTATTGGACCGATCACGATAATTGTATGGGACATACTGAAGGAGGGTGGGGATAGCTAGACAGACAGAGACACTATGGGGCACATTTACAATAGACTGGCACCAGTATTAAAGGGGTTATCCAAGACCAATACGGACCTTCCAGAGTGGCCAATCCACGTGGTGATCATAACTGGTCCCCGCTGCCGAGTTCGGTCTTTGCCGCTCCCGGACCGGCTCTTCTCCCTACAGTGCTGAAACCGTCGACTGGGGGGGGAAGGGTTGGGAAATGTGGCGATCTGCTCCCCCTGCATCACGACAACTGGTCACACAACGCAATGGGAGCAGTCGGCTGTTGGTTTCAGTGCTGCAGGGAGAGGAAGAGCAGAAACGGGAGCGACAGAGACCAAAACCAGCAGTGGGAACCAGGTAAGTATGATCTCCACTACTGTGGATCAGCCACTCTGGGAGGTCTGTGTTATAGCGGGTTTACACGGCCCAATAGTCGGACAGATTATCAGGGACGAACATTCCTAAGAACACTCACTTCCAACCAGGGGCTGACTGGCAACTTTTGGCCCAGGGGGCAAGTAACACCCAGAGGCCCACTGAGCCCCCCTCCTGCTTTCCCATTTCCCCTGCCTCCTCCTGACCCCCCCCCCCCCCTTGCCACTTTCGTCAGCCATGTAAATTACAACACAGTAAAACAAAATAAACTAGGCATGCTCCGATATATCGGCCGCCGAAACATATCAGCCGAAAATTGCATTTTTGGTATAATGCCGAAAGTGTCATTTTCTGGCTGATACAGTGTTGCGTCCGTGTATTCTCTCCTCCCCGCTGGGCGCTGCTCTGTGTCCCCCCCATGACACTTGATGACTTTTGCAGGAGAAACTGTATATTGTGTGGCACAGTGTAGGCTATATGTGTATAACATAAACATATTTTATTTGAAAACTTACAGTTACTTGACCCTTGGGGATCTCGGACGCCACTTCCACACTTTGGTCGGGGGCTCGGCGGAGCTGATGTTGTGTTTTATCCTAATGAGAAAGATTTCATAATAAGGATTTGGAGAAGGGGCAGAGGGATAGCAGAGCAGGGAGAGGCTGGTGCTGCTACTAGGGGGTCATACCATGGGGGAGTAATAAAACCCACCATAATGCCCCCCCCCCAGTAGAAATAATTTTCCTTATAATAGACAGTGCACAAAATACCCCCTTGTAATATCCCCAGTTGAGCTAATGTCCCCATAGTGCCCCCTATAATGTGCTAGTAGCCAGATAGGGCCCCCTATAATGTGCCAGTAGCCAGATAGAGCCCACCTATAATGTGCCAGTAGCCATAGGCCCCCTCCACTATAATGTGCCAGTACCCAGAGAGGGCCCCCCTATAATGTGCCAGTAGCCATAGGCCCCCCTATAATGTGCCAGTAGCCATAGCCCCCCCACTAATGTGCCAGTAGCCATAGCCCCCCCACTAATGTGCCAGTAGCCATAGCCCCCCACTAATGTGCCAGTAGCCATAGCCCCCCCACTAATGTGCCAGTAGCCATAGCCCCCCCACTAATGTGCCAGTAGCCATAGCCCCCCCACTAATGTGCCAGTAGCCATAGCCCCCCCACTAATGTGCCAGTAGCCACATAGGGCCCCCCTATAATGTGCCAGTAGCCACATAGGGCCCCCCTATAATGTGCCAGTAGCCATAGGCCCCCCCATAATGTGCCAGTAGCCATAGGCCCCCCTATAATCTGCCAGTAGCCATAGGTCCCCCTATAATCTGCCAGTAGCCATAGGCCCCCCCTATAATCTGCCAGTAGCCATAGGCCTCCCATAATGTGCCAGTAGCCATAGGTCCCCCATAATGTGCCAGTAGCCATAGCCCCCCCATATAATGTGCAAGTAGTCATAGCGCCCCCACTATAATGTGCAAGTAGCCTTAGCCCCCCCCCTATAATGTGCCAGTAGCCATAGGCCCCCCTATAATCTGCCAGTAGCCATAGCCCCCCTATAATCTGCCAGTAGCCATAGCCCCCCTATAATCTGCCAGTAGCCATAGGCCCCCCATAATGTGCCAGTAGCCATAGGCCCCCCATAATGTGCCAGTAGCCATAGGTCCCCCATAATGTGCCAGTACCCATAGCCCCCCCATAATGTGCCAGTAGCCATAGGCCCCCATAATGTGCCAGTAGCCATAGGTCCCCCATAATGTGCCAGTACCCATAGCCCCCCCATAATGTGCCAGTAGCCATAGGCCCCCATATAATCTGCCAGTAGCCATAGGCCCCCCACTAATGTGCCAGTAGCCAGATAGGGCCCCCCACTAATGTGCCAGGAGTAGCCAGATAGGGGCCCCCCTATAATGTGCCAGGAGTAGCCACTAGCCAGATTGTGCCCCCCACCACCCTCATAAAGTGCCAGGCCCAGGGCCAGTAGCCAGATAGGGACAGAAATAAAGAAGAAAAAAAAAATGTCAGTCAGACTTATACTTACCTCCCTGCTTCTCTGGAATACTCCGGTCCCGCCTCCAGCCAGCACAGATCTAATCACTTTACGGCAGCGCAGCGGCTCAGTCAGGCCGCAGGACCGGCGCAGGTGGCGCGATGACGTCATCGCGCCGATGACGTCATCGCGCTGCCTGCGCCGGTCCGGCGGCCTGTCTGATAGGCTGCCGGCAACACGCCTCCCCTGCTCCCCGTCTCCCTGGCTTAAAGTGGCAGTTCATTCCGGCCCGGCCGGCCGGCCGGGACAGCAAGCCAGGGAGGCCCGGGGGGCAATTGCCCCCCTGCCCCCCGGCCCAGTCCGCCCCTGCTTCCAACCATCTGCCCGTCTAAAGGTGCAGCAGATCACCCTTTGAACAAGTGAAACGCTCATTTATTGGATGATCTCGGCAGCCATTGCTTGTCCTCATACTGTGGAGGTGATTGCCGCATGTAAATGCAGCGTTCTCCTTCACTTAACAAGCAGCCGACTGTCGGGAAGGGATGCTTCCTTACCCACAACTGGCTATGTAAACCCCGCCATTAGTATTGGATAACCCCTTTAATAAGAGCCTTGTTGGAGTCTCATGTGCCAAATGTATTAAAGGGCCATGCACCTTAGGCCTCTTTCACACTGGCGTGTGCGGCCCGTTGCCGTATTGCGGCCCGCATTTTGCAAGCACAGTCCATGGGGCAGCCGCAGCGGATTGCGGACCCATTCACTTGGGTGCACTAGGGAACACTAGTAAACAGACTGGGGAATTTGACTGCCACAGGGGCCAAATGAATCCTCTATGCTGACGACAGAATATGGATGTGGGGTTCGCCACACTGGGCTCCAAAGGCCAATAGAAGAAACCCTCCTGGGGATCCATAGAAGGTTTTAAAAGTGGGTGATGGTGCAATACATACTACATGGGGTTCTTAAAGGGGTAGCGGACATGATGGTAGCTGACATCCACTTTTCTGGGACTCATAGGGTATATAGATGTGTGACGATGAAGGCTTTGATAAGGGAATATTATAGTAGGTGATAACTCCCAACATCCTGCAAGGTAGTCCTGTATTTCAGACGCTGTCTAGGGAAGCTTTCTGCATGTGCAAATGGGTTCACCTTTAACCGTGTTCTGTGTTCTATCTAGCCATCTAATCCATCCATCTATCGGCCTTTACCTTACTCCACTCAAAACTTAGCAATTTATTTTCTCTTCCCCAAGGGGTCCCAGCCCAAACAAGTCACCTCTATCAACAAATTGGCTTTGTTAAACTTGGAGGACATGAAAGCTGGCAACAGATATAAGGGGTTCATTTACACTGTGCAGACAAAATACGTTTCTGCATTGATTTATGCAAGCCAATGGGACAAATATCGCAATGTGACCACATTGTGTAAATACAGCCGGACATAGGAGTCAGCTTCAACAATCATTTAGCCGGCAGATGTCATGAACAACTCATGGCTGCCTCCTGCATTCAGACAAGCAGATCATAATTCTGCATGGAGGCTGACAAGCAGCAGCCACACCTCTGGAGCCACTTATCTCCAGCGAAACAAGGGATCATATGGATTTAAGTCCAACTCGTTCAATCATTGTTTCCTTCAAGAGAATAATGTGATCCCATACAAGATCATCTGCTGGCCATAATTCAGGCCAACAGTTATGGCTACATGCACCATAAGAAAAACCATCTGGGGGTGAACAAGAGTACAAAAACACAATAAACAGTAAAGAAGTGTAGTAACATATTGCAACATGAGATTCATGAATGGTTGGATGTTCTACCTGGGGGGCACAAAAACTGGTTCTCTGACACTGTGACAACAGGAATGTGAAGCAGGACTTCAGTGTCTTGTACGGGCCTGTAGCTGTGACCTGGCGTACATTCCTGACAATACATACAGACACAAGAGGCACGTTCAGCAACGCATGATTAAGCCTCCAGAAACTCCAAAAATAGGACTCAAAGTGATCTGCTAGAATCTCTGATCAATGCAAAAACCAGAGCATCACCCCACCTGACCACTGTTTTTTAACCCCTAAAGCACGGGCGTAGCTATAATGGAAGCAGGGGAAGCAGCTGCTACAGGGGCCGAACTCAGAAAAGTCCCACCCAGGAGGACTGGAAGATTGTATTGTCAGAGCCCCTCAACGATATTACAATGACATGACTTACAGTATATACGTGTAGGAAACAGATGGAGCAGCTGCTGGGCCTGGTCTGAGAGAGTTATCTTAAAGGGAACCTGTCACCTGGATTTTGTGTATAGAGCTGAGGACATGGGTTGCTAGATGGCCGCTAGCACATCCGCAATACCCAGTCCCCATAGCTCTGTGTGCTTTATTGTGTAAGAAAACCGATTTGATACATATGCAAATTTACCTGACATGAGTCCTGTATGTGACTCATCTCAGGGACAGGACTCATCTCAGCTTAATTTGCATATGCATCAAATAGTTTTTTATACATAATAAAAGCACACAGAGCTATGCGGACTAGGTATTGCGGATGTGCTAGCGGCCATCTAGCAACCCATGTCCTCAGCTCTATACCCAAAATCCAGGTGACAGGTTCCCTTTAACTTGCCGCAGGAGTGAGGGTTGCTGAGGGGCCCAGTCACTTCTGGTTACGCCACTGCCCTAAAGGATGCAGCTATTTTGATTACTTTGATTCCACAATCATTTTTTATTTCATTTGTGTTTGTGTCACTGCATCCTAGGAATTGTCTTTTAGGGCTTGTTCACAATACCTTGTGAAGCCCGTGCTGTGAACCGCAGACTGCGGTCCGCTCAGCACGGGCACCTGCCTTGTGGCAGACGCATAGGGATCGCGGCCTCATTAACTTGAATAGGTCTGTGATTCCTCCGTTCAGCAAAAAGATAGAGCAAGCTCTATCTTTTTGCGGTGCGGAAGCACGGAACAGAACCTCAGAAAGCACTCTGTAGTGCTTCCGTAGTGCTCCGTTCCGCATCTCCGGGTTTGCGGACCCATTGAAATTAATGCTGAATGGCCACGGAACGGGACCCGTGTATTGCGGATCCGCAAATGCGGTCCGCAATACGAGCACAGGCTTCACACGGTCGTGTAAACGAGCCCTTACTGTTGATGTAGCTGTGTGAGAGCTTTGGGATGAGTTGTAGACTTCATTGCTACCTTTTTGGGATATGTACTTATGTAACTTCTTATTTCATTTTTGGGAGTGGTATTACACAAAAGCGGGAACTTCCCCTATGCCCCCGAGATCACCGCACTGCCCTGGGTTCTTACCACTAGCTTCCAGTGCAGGACATTAATGGTGGACATTGCCAGGGGACTAGGATGGTCCTGTTTGTGTTGAAGTTCTCCTAGCTGAAGGCTTCTTTCCTTGCTGTTTATAATCTGATTTTATACTAGCCTCTGTATGTAGAAAGTCAGCAAACAACAATCAGGTCAGGCAACATCTATTGGAAACTTATATTGTTTCCTATGTTCCCCAACTACTGTTTTTCGATATTTTCTTATGCTGCAGTGTAGTGTGTGCCTTATTCCTCAAGAGGGCGCTAGTCTATTGAGGAATACACCCCACTGAACTACAGGAGGCTGTGCCTGGTGTAGTCTTCCTTTATTTTCTTCTCTTAAAAGTGCCAGAATCAGACATGCAGATTTACCTCAAGACAATAAAAATTTCAAGTTGTAAAAAAAATGGTGCGGTCAATACATGTTTAATATATATTGTATTCATCCTGAACACCATTTTGTCAGTGCACATTTGCCAAAACATTGGGGAAATTCCATTGATAAATGCACACTAGAGTAGAGAAGACCGGGGAAAGTGAGAGGAGCACGTGGTCTGACACTGAAACAGAACCCGTAACTCGGGGAGGCAGGATTTAAAGCCGACAACACTGCCATACTCCTCTCCATACTTAGGCCACAGCAACGGGAGACCATACACAAGGTATTCTCTTCCGCTGGCAATGAAAGGATATCTTATCACCATGTTCTGTGATGTGGTGATTTCTGTGGAGATGTAAGAATCTTTTGGGTGGGACATAGCAAGCAGCAGAGCAAGTCTGACAATCCTATATCTGGAAACAGAAAGAACTAACAAAGTATCACCAAGTACCACACCCAAACCTAGACAAATATTAACTCAGCCCTGGCCCAGCCAAATGACATCGGTGCCAGCGTAACTGGATGTCCTGGACTGATTGTTCTGCAGTACGAGTATCTAACAAGGAACAGTGACACACTCCTAGATCTGCACTGCAATGCAAAAAAAAGAAAGAAAAAATCTTTCACATGGCCGTGTGCTGGCCCGGCCCGTGCAGTGGACCGCAAATGCACGGGCACCGACCTCGGGGCAGCCGCATGCAGATCGCGGACCCATTTACTTGAATGGGGTCCGCGATCCA
The DNA here is from genome assembly GCF_014858855.1 of Bufo gargarizans. Lineage (NCBI taxonomy): Eukaryota > Metazoa > Chordata > Amphibia > Anura > Bufonidae > Bufo > Bufo gargarizans. Next base: position 647,631,883 of record NC_058081.1, read on the forward strand.
TCCGTTCTATATTTTTGCACTCCGTAGTGCTTTCGTGGTGTTCCGATCCGCACAGGATTTGTGGACCCATTCAAGTGACCCGTGTATTGTGGGACCGCCGTATGCGGCCCGCAATACGGCCACGGAACGAATACGTTCGTGTGCAAGAGGCCTAATGCTGGTTGAGATGGGGAATAAGATAAGATGTGACTGCTGCCAGTTCACGTGAGACAGACTGGTTGTTATGGATATCCTGCCTAACTACCCCCATTCATCTGAAGTTGTCTGGTACCTTGTCCCTGGACTTGAATGGGTCCGCGAACAGTTTTCTGCGGACAAGAATAGGACAGGTTATATTTTTTGGACGGACTGGAACCATGGATCACGGACGCGGATGGCAAGCGGTGCACTATCCGCATTTTCAACGGCTCCATAGAAATGAATGGGTCCGCATCTGAAACGCTAAAATCGGCGGAACGGACGCGGAGACAAACAACGGTCGTGTGCATGAGGCCTAAAGGGAAACTGCACCTAGTTTTGAAATTGACAACATATAACCTACACTATGAATAAATTCAGATCATCCAGTACGACGCCTGCCAAAGCTGCACCACAACCCTTACGACGGGCGGCTGTGATGTATGTCATGTGGCATTAAGGGTGGGTTAACATCAAGTTTTTTTACATATATGTTAGAATAAGGCTAGGTCTACACGACGACATTTGTCGCGCAACATTTTGTTGCACTAATGTCGCGCGACAATTTTTATAATGGCAGTCTATGGTGTCGCACTGCAACATGCTGCGACTGCGACGCAACAGTCGCAGAAAATTCATTCGAGATGGATTTTTCTGCGACTGTTGCGTCGCAGTTGCAGCATGTCGCATGTTGCAGTGCGACACCATAGACTGCCATTATAAAAATTGTCGCGCGACATTAGTGCAACAAAATGTTGCACAACTTTTTGTCGCTCAACAAATGTCGTCGTGTAGACCTAGCCTAAAAGGATATAAAAACCGTACAGACCGGTAACAAAAAAATGTTTTGTTTTTTTTTTTTTTTTTTTTTTTTTTTTTTTTTTTTACAATGGTAAATGGTACTATGGTGAACAGATGCCGCTGCAGGGCATCAGTCTGAGGCTTAACATACACATCACGTTTAACGTATACCAAAAACATATACCTTAAACAGTGGTCTCCATTACAGCCAGTTCAGACCTGAGCGCTGTGTATGCGCGATTCTCCGGCGTCTCACAGACGCGGCTCCGGTAGTATGCGAACGCCCATTGTCGCGCATTCCCGGAAGTCTATGTACGTGAACGCGCGACAAGACGCCCCAAAGAAGCTCCTGTACTTCTTGGGGCGTCGGGCGTTTTACAGCGCAATCGTACGCGCTGTAAAACGCCCAGGTGAGAACCATGCCGATAGGGAAGCATTGGTTTCTCCTTGTTGAGCGTTTTACAGCGCGTAGGAACGCGCTGTAAAACGCTCAGGTGTGAACCCAGCCTCAGGAGAAACAGTACCCCAACCAAGGCCTCTCAGGCACTCAAGCAAATTTTCTTTGCTCTGCTCTGCTAAAGAATAGTTACCAAGAAAGAGTTGGGTTCCTGGTATAAGACACTATGAGGTCAGTGATGGACTGCAGCAGTCATGCGCATGTCTCATTTTCTCCCTGGTATCTGATCTTTCCTGAGCGTTCAGAAGCCCCATACACATTCGATGGTTGGCCAGTCCCACCCAAATTGGTGTGTTCAGCTGACAATGTGCATGGCCAGCTTTAGCATGATGTCAACCAACAATATAGTCCTGACCCTGGGGTCAGTTTTCCATAATACAGTACTAAGATACCTCAGGTGCTGTGACATTATTCCCAAATACTCAAAAGTATCTGTAACAGTCAATATCTGGGGTATTTTTAAGTATCTGGGAAGTTATGAAGTATAATAGAAGATCCAGGTCTAACGGATTTAAACCGGGACCCCTGGTCTCCTGATTGTGGAGGTCCCAGCAGTGAGACCCCCATCAATCAGACATTTATCTCACCTATCTTGTTGTGTTTCTGGTAAAATCTTTTTGAGCTCCCTCTAGTGGTGGCTGCAGGCAGTTTAAAGGGATTGTTAAAGGGAACCTGTTACACCGGGTTTTTGTGTATAGAGCTGAGAACATGGGTTGCTAGATGGCCGCTAGCACACCCGCAATACCCAGTCCCCATAGCTCTGTGTGCTTTTATTGTGTAAAATAAACAATTTGATACATATGCAAATTAACCTGAGATGAGTCCTGTCCCTGAGAGGAGTCAGGAGAGGGAGGGTTTGTTAGGCCAGACCTGTAAACTTCCGGCACTGGCTTCACACTTCTCATTCCTCTGGCCTGCAATGCTCCGCTGGGCTCCCTCGCTGAAAACATCCAGTTTGACATGGCTGCAGCCAATCACTGGTCACATGATAAAGGGGATCCAGTCACCGCCACGGCCAGTGATTGGCTGCAGTCATGTCAAACCAGAAGTGTTCAGCGAGAGAGCCCGGCGGAGCATCGGAGCTAGGAGAAGAAGCAGCGTGCAGCCAGCACAGGGGGTGGATTTGCCAACCTCCCCTCCCCCCCACACACAAATTCTTGCACAAATCCTTTAAGGCTAAGTGTGCATATGCTAAGATTCCAGTATTCTGTTCCAGCATAGGAACACAATACTGGACCTGTTGGATCCGGCCAATGCTGAACACTGCTGGCACCGGATTGTCCTATTCATTATAAAAGGATCCGTCGGGTGTCCAGTGTGAATACCGCCATGATGTTGGACCATTTCATACAGCATTATTTTGTTCTTTTTTTTTTTTGAGGAACCTGCTCAACAGATCCTGTGAACCTAGCCATATAGTAGTAGCAGATATATTCAACCAGGGCAGTTATCACCTCCCTTCCACCCACTCCTCCTCCTGCTAGCTTCAACACAGTGCACAGCAGGGGGCGACAGTGAGCACAGAAGAAATCTCCTCCCAAGATCAAGAATGCTTTCTGTTCTTCATCCTGAGGCACAGGCAGAATGTAACTGAGAATAAAAGTAAAGAATTTAGCTGAATCAATATCAGTCGTGACTGGTGGCCATGGACTGTACATGCAATGTATGGTTAGGGACAAGACTTTGGTGATCTCTGTGGATTTTTAGGAATCAGAATCTGAGGACCTACAAAAAGCGGTGCTAAGTTACAGTGTCGTTACTGTCTGGTATCTGGCTGCCAAGGTTTCTGTTGCCTCAAGGTGGAAAGACTACTCGCATTCTATTCCTGCTTCAAGCAGCAGGTATCAGCTTACAAGGTGACTGCGGCGAGCCAATAGATAAGCTGTTTGCTTTTAAATGAATCAATCAGCAAACAACATAAGTGCAAGAGGAAAAAGAAAAGGCGACAAACTGAAAAGTGTGTATTCAGCAACCCAGGAGGTGGACTTCAAGGACCAAAGTGGAATGTCAGCTCCATGTGATAGACTCTGTCCCATTTCTTTAAAGGGGTTTTCTAGGCTTTTAAAATTGGTGACCTATCCTCAAGATAGGTCATCAATATCAGATCGGCGGGGGTCCCACCCCCGGCACCCCCGCTGATCAGCTGTATGAAGAGAAGGCATGTCGTCGCCTGTCTCTCTTCTGCTTGCTGCTGCTATGTCAGGAGACGGGTGTTAGACGCCCACCAATCTGATATTGAGGATAGGTCAGCAGTATTAAAACCCCTTTAATATCATTATAATGTTAGACTACTTTCATACTAGTGGCAGCCTTCTCCGGCAGGTCGTAGTTTTATTCTGGCCGCCTCTCGACATGTTTTCCGTGAATGGGGCCGGAGAGGACTTCTGGCTGCACGGTGCACTAGCACGGATCTGGCAGGCTGTTCCCCCGTCGGAACAGCCTGTCGGAAAAGGCTACTGCTTAGTGTGAAAGTAGCCTTAGACAGGATAAAGGGTCCCCCAAAAATAAGCTCATCTCAACATGGCACATTGCTGGGACTCCGAGCAGGAATCTGAGAGGAACTGGTATCAAGGTATCAGAGTTCCTCTGCAGAGCCACCACAGGGCAAATGAAGCATTACACAGTTAAAACTGAAATCAGTCATCTATCCATGTAAAACTGGAAAAGGACAGCTCCTCCAGAGAAAGAGACCCTCTTTATAGTCACTCTCTTCCATTCCAACTACGACCCCCTTTATTAACTGATAAGGTATTTCAAAATGGGGCTTCTAAAGTGGACAACCCCTTTAAATATCACACACAATTTATTCCCTTTAGGAAAAGTAATAATAAAGATAAAAAAGAAAAAACTAAATTTGATTTGTATATGATCTATAATCTAATCGAATATGTCTGTCCCAAATCAGATCACTGTAATTGCATTAAACAGGCCTCATGCAGTAGTCATGTAAGGGGTAAAACAGTTGGGCAGATATGTGCTAATATCAGTGACCTGAATGACATAGTCTGAACTCCATCTACTGTCTCATCTGAGGCTCATACTAATATTCTATTCCTCCTCCATGCTTTATACTGCAGTTCTGCTTGTTTAGATTTCCTGGTATGTATAGCCGATGAAGAGAAGATTTTCAGTGCAGTAAAGATAGAAAGGCAAAGCAGATTCTAAGCTTTCTAAAGTAAGTGAAAGGAGGGGAGCACATTCTTGAAATGGACACCTCAAAGAAGTTTTCTCACTTCAGCAAATAGCATTTATCATGTAGATAAAGTTAATAGAAGGCACTAAATATTGTGATTATCCATATTGCCTCCTTTGCTGGCTTGATTCATTTTTCCATCACATTATACACTGCGGAAGTTGGGACCACCCTGTAATCCAGTAGCGGTGGCTGTGCTTGCACAATACAGGAAAAGGCACCGATAGTTCGCTTTTTTTCCTATAGTGTGCAAGCACGACCAATGCTGATGGATCGCAGGGTGGTCGTAACCCCTGGAAACAAGCAGTGTATAAAGTGATGGAAAAATGAATCACGCCAGCAAAGGAAGCAATATGGACAATCCCAATACATTAGTAAGTGCCTTGTATTAACTTCCTCTACATGATAAATGCCATTTGCTGAAGTGAGACAACCCCTTTAAAGGGGTTACCCCATTTTGCCTTTTTATACTTACCTGTTGCCACTTCCTGGATTCTGGCTAGGGGCGGGCTTAATCTTGATTGAAGTCTTCTCCCGGCCGGGCCGCGCGCTGGACTGAATGCGCACGCCGCCGCGCATGCGCCATGGTGACTTATTTCTAGCCAGTATAGTACAGACCCAGCGTGCGCGTTCGCAGCTCTGTACTATTCTGGCCGGGAAGAAGTCACCGTCGCGCATGCGCGGCAGCGTGCACGTTCAGGACAGCGAGCGGCCCGGCCGGGAGAAAAGAAGGAGTCTTCTGCGCAAGCACGGCCATCAGGATTTTGGAGAAGAGCGGTGGCCGTAACCAAGGGAGAACGAGTCACAACAATAAGGTAAGTGGGGATGAATTTTATCCTAAACGGTGGGAATTTGTTAATCAAGTATATTTACAAAAATGATCACTGTCAAATTATTAACAGATTTAACAGTGATCATTATGATGGGATAACCCCTTTAACCATTAAAACATCCATCCCTTTATTACACTGCCACATAGGAATCAGTATTCTATAACAGTCTCCTCTTTTGTCTGCTGAATGATACACTGTGGCATCATTTGTCATGGGCCTCTAAAAGATAGCTAGGAGAGATCTTCATGGATATACCGGTACATTTATTATAGGAAAAATAACAGAATTATGAAACATTAGATAAATGCCCATTGTTGGCTCATGTACAAGAACTGATATACACAATTCCAGTGTCACTGATCTGAATGACTATTTGAGAGGCTTGTATAACACCTGTTCAACACACACCAGCATTTCAGGCTTTATGCTATGGACGTGAATGCCCCCACATGGAAAGAACTCTAGATGTCTGGAAACTTATTTTTAAAGGGGTTTTCCGAGATTCTGATATTGATATCCTATCCTCAGGATAAGTCAGATCGTGGGGGTTCTGTCTGACAACTAGGACCCTCTGATGAGTGCCATGGCTTCCTCCCAGCTTTACAAGCACAGAGCCACACGATGGTATGTTCGACTTGACAAAGGGATCTGTCTGATCTCGAAACGCGTTGTCTGTTCACCAATTAAGAGTTCTTAACCTTTAAGAATTTATCCTTAGGGCATTTATCACAGCGCCACCGCAAGTCCTGTTGTTTCCCTACCTGCCATTGTTAGCTCCAGCTCTCCTCAATCCCGGAGGCAGGGGCGAATTGGCCATAGACCTTACAGGGAAGTTTCCCCACAGGGGGCCACCCAAGTCCTCCTCTCTGCTGATGACCAGCTACATAATGATCTCTCAACAGTAATTAACGCTGTGAGAATCAGGTAGACATGGGCGACAGCACATGCCCTCCTCACCTCCTAAGCCCCTTGCTCCATAGACAATTGAAGGAGGACAGAAGATGGTTGCTATTGATGACCACCACAGAGGGCCAACTTTTAGGGCAGTATATTGTGCAACACTGTTACTTCTGGGATGGTATTTTGCACTATGGTATTGTTGGACCTGCCTACAAAAATGGGGCCAATAATTTTTTTTTCCCAGGGCCACTTTAAGTTCCCAGTCCACCCCTGACCAGAGGGATAGTGGGAGGTGGTAGAACCTTCTCCTGAACTGCATTACAGGTTGTTGTACCCTCAGCACAACACATGGTGAGCGGACTGTATTACCTTGCGTTCCTGCCTATGTTCTCTCTCCTGTTCCTTTATTATCCTTTAATATGACGTAAATCAGTGGTCTGTCCACCGCCAGCTGCCAGGGTATATTGGAAGTTGCAATGTTACAAAACCCCACAGGTTGAAGATTTCTCTAAATCCAACCTTGTGGACAGAGTTCTCTTCCTAGCCTAGATATGACACACAAGAAGGCCTCCTGTCTAAGGATCTAGGTCAAGCCGTGCACAGAAAAGATGCTTTGTTGGAATCATCTGCTGCCAATGAGACGAGATGTGCAGCGTGAACCATTATCAAACTCTTTATAGCTCCCATGGAACAATCGCCCCACTAGTTTAGGAAAGGCCTAGTTGTTTGCAAAGAGCTTGGTATCAGATTACCTTCAGCACCACACTTGTGGCCTATAGCACCATAGGGAATTACTGGAAGGAGCCGCCTTTAGGTGTTTACACCGCAACATAATGAGACCCAGATCGGCTTTGTCTATTATTACTCCTCCTGTGGAAGGTATATAGTAATTATGTCTCTGTATACAAAGAGTGGATATCAATAGTGTGCACTCTGGAAAAGAGAGGGTTAAACTCCTAGTTTTACAATGCCTGGAGGGCCACAGCTCCCAGTATGCCCAGTCAGCCTACAACTATCAGGGTATGCTGGGAGTTGTAGTTTTTCAACAGCTGCAGGCTGTCCGAGCATGATGGAAGTTGTAGTTTTGCAAAAGCTGGAGGACCACGAGTTTGGCATCCCTGGCTTAGAGGAAACAGTGGATATCAAATCTGTATATAACACACAAGGCTCCAAGATGACACAGATTTACCTATAATGCCGCTATTATGCCCGAAGTGCAGTGTTGCCCTAACTGAACAATATGGAGGACAGTTATCAACCCCCAGGAAAAGGGTGTAGATTATACCTGAAATGTACATCAGCATCTTTGCTGGTGAAGATTACAGTTCTGGCACCAAAATTATTAAGAGACGTAAGTCTCCTAATAACTGTGTCGCATCTGACGCCAGGGGGATAGATTTAAAGTCAGCTGTTTCAGTTTATTTTTTATATATTGTAAGGACAGGGTTGTTAAACATTTTTGTAATATACTTTATTCGTAAAAGATGTTTCTTTGTAATAGAAAACAGACAGTAAAGAGACTTCTTAGCAAAGGTCTGTCTGTCTTCAGTTTTCTACTGAGCACTGAAGACACCTGTGTGTAAGATACAGAGACTACCAGCTGCCTCTTGTCACAACCTCAGTACTTAAATGTCCCCCTATGTGTGTCCAATAATACATAAATACCGTAATATATATACACCCCAAATTTCCCGATGCTGTGCAACTCCCAACTTTTCATGCCAGCAAAAAGCTGGTCTATAAACTGTTCCTTGACTGTCCAGCAGAGGTCACTGTTACACTGCAGGAACACAAAGGTCCCCCTTGTATTCCTGGTGCTCACCCAATATAATGTTCAGTCAAGTACTGAATCCCCTCCGATTACCCAGAAATGTCCACTGCTGAAGCGTGTAGGAGGAATTCTCATACATATTAGAAGCCAATGAGGAGTTCTGTGAGTGTATAAAAGCACAAGGCTGTACACTGAGTACATTTATACTAGTCACTTAACTTGTAATATGCTTGTAACATCCTTAGACCTTATTTACACGACAGCGAATAATGGCCGTGTGACAGACTTTTTTACATGGCTATTTTCAGAACCATGACAGTGTATCGGTGTATTCACGGGTGAGTTTTTTGTGCAGCAGCTGAAGGTGGGTATTACAATGTTCTGCAGCAGCTGAGGTGGGTATTACAATGTTCTGCAGCAGCTGAGGTGTGTATTAGGAGGTTCTGCAGCAGCTGAGGTGTGTATTAGGAGGTTCCGCAGCAGCTGAGGTGTCTATTAGGAAGTTCTGCAGCAGTTTAGGAGTGTATTATGATGTTCTGCAGAAGCTGAAGTGTGTACTATAAGGTTCTGCAATGCTGCTGATGTGTATTATGAGGTTCTGCAGCAGCTGAGGTGTGTATTTTAAGGCTCTGCAGCAACTGAGGTGTGTATTATGAAGTTCTCTAGCAGCTGAGATGTATTTTGATGCCTTAAAGCATCTAAGGTGGGTATTTTGATGTTCTGCAGCAGCTGGGGCACAGTACTTAATTATACACTGCAAATGCTCAAAAAAACTTTTGTGAGGCCTTTACACATTTGAACTGCCATAACATGCTCATGTGTTTTTAGAGCATTTGTGTTTTGTTTGCTGCAGTTTTTCTGCACAAAACGCCACCTAATTAACAAAAACATTAGGTGCAAAACAAAAGCTTTTGTGTCCAGTATTTCATATTTCACATAGACCTTCAGCTAACATCTGGAGTTTTTACTGTAAAAAAAAAAAAAACCCTGCAAAAAAAATCACAGGTGCAAAAAAAAAACCCTAAACCAAAAGTGCAGAAAAACAAGACAAAAAACGATGTGTGAAAGCAGCCTTAAAGAGACAGGAATTGATAAGCAGCGTCCATGTAATGCCGCTCATCTCTGTATAATTGTCATATGCTGATATCAGAATATGATATTTATACAGATATTATTTACAGGTATACCAACAGAAAATGCCCACTGATCACTGCCTCAGGTGATGCCTAACCTCCGGCACTCCAACTGTAATCAAACTACGACTCCCAGATTGCTCCATTTATTTCTGTGGCGTTCTGAGAACAGCCAAGCAAGTGTGCATCTTGAGAGTTGTAGTTTCACCACAGCAGAGTGGCGTACCTACTGCTGGCCATTGTGTTGGATTGTCAATGCAACCCTCCTCTCCCACTCTTCACACACTGATAGCAACACCGCAGGAGAAATGCTAGCACAGGCTTCCAGTATCCATAGTTTCAGCATATGCTGTGAAGATACGAGATGTGCAGCACCTGAAACTACGGATACTGGAAGCCTGTGCTAGCATTTCTCCTGCGGTGTTGCTATCAGTGTGTGAAGAGTGGGAGAAGAGGGTTGCATTGACAATCCAACACAATGGGCAGCACATTGAACACATTTTATAAGTGGTCAGAAACTTGTAAATAACTCATGAAAGAATAAAGTTACACTAAAACCAAGCACACCATTGTTTTTCTTGTGAAATTCCCAATAAGTATGATGTGTCACATGACCCTCTTCCTATTGGAAAAACAAAAGTTGGATTCAAAATGGCCGACTTCAAAATGGCCGCCATGGTCACCACCCATCTTGAAAAGTTTCCCCCCTCACATATACTAATGTGCCACAAACAGGAAGTTAATATCCCCAACCATTCCCATTTTATCAAGGTGTATCCATATAAATGGCCCACCCTGTATATCTCTAAACCATCACGTATATAAATCCTCTCTTATATACCTGTAAACCATCACGTATATAAATCCTCTCTTATATACCTGTAAATCATCACGTATATAAATCCTCTCTTATATACCTGTAAATCATCACGTATATAAATCCTCACTTATATACCTGTAAATCATCACGTATATAAATCCCCACTTATATACCTGTAAATCATTACGTATATAAATCCCCACTTATATACCCGTAAATCATCACGTATATAAATCCTCATATATATGTTTATGTAACATAAAGGAACTTCTAACTGTTTTCAGCTGTAGGTAACTAACCGGCTCCCGAGCACACTGCCTTCCATACTGTAAGAGGAAGTGAAATCCTCCCACAGAAGTTTCCTGCAGCTAAATTTGGAACTAGTTTATGAGTTGCTGCTAAAGGCAATCTAGAGAGGAGACCGTCTGTTACCATGGGTCCTTTTCCATGGCCCAAATCAGGGCTCTAACAAGCACGGACCAACCATGCAGGACAATGGGGGTCATTTACAAAGACTGATTTTTCCGTCAGTCTTTGTTTCCCCCCTGCGCTGGCAGAGAAAGCGCCTAATTTATGACAAGACTCAGGCCTTGTCAAGCATTAGATGAACCTCCAGCAGTCCGTGTGCCTGGGGTAAAAACGACTCCAGCCCCTATTCTATATTGTCGGGGCCAATATCACTCCCAGGTGGCGAGGACGGTTTAAAAAAACGGGGTCTTGCAACTTTTTTCCACATAAAACTGGCCAGGCGCACTTTGGAAATGACCCCCAATCAGCGTTCATTTAAAAAGTCTTTACATGGGCCATCAGAAGGTGATGGGGAACAAAGGATCATTACTACGATCATTTGTCCTGCATACACTTTACATTATGGAGGCAGCACATCCACTGTTTATACGGGAAGATGTGCCACCATCAGTGACCTGACCGCTGGGGTCACTGATGATTGGCCAAATGGACTTTCTTACAAGCGCTCGTTACCGATTACCATCCTGAGGGAAAGGTCTTATTTACAGTGGCCAGTTAGGAATGGCTTATTTCTGAGAGCTCGTATTGACCAGCAATAAAGGGGTTTTCTGGGATTTTAATATCGATGACCTATCCTGCGACATCAGTGAGCAGGTAAACAATGAAGGGAAGGCTGCGCTCACATGGAGTGCGGCCTTCTCTTCAACCAGCTGATCATGGGAGTGCTGGGTGTCGGACCCCACTGGTCTGATATTGATGACCTATCCTGAAGATGGGTCATCAGTATTACAATTCCGGAAAACCCCTTTAATGATAAGGTAAGTACAATCGAATCATCAGTAAGGGATTATGCACATGACCGCGACCGGCCCGAGAAACATGGTCCATGTGTCGACCGCATTTCCGGGGCTGACTGAGGTTCCCATGGCCCAAACTGACTGTATCAGTCATTTATGATAAAGTCTTTTTGTATGTGATCGGAGGGCAGATGCAGAGTGCTCACATGATGATGGTCTGCAGTCACCACTAGAGGGAGCTTAGAAGCGTATAATCACAAGCCCCCACTTCCCCAATAGATGCCACAAGCGCGACCCTCTGGCCTTCGTCGGGCTCGTATATACCTTTTTTCGGCTGTATGGAATTTTCTAGTCTGTTGATCTATTTCACACACGCATCCAGTTAAAAACAGTATACCGTGGCATCCATTTGGAAGCAGTAGCTCCGTGGCCTTCTTCCAGCTTTGCCTAGGCCGAGTGACGTCACGTTCACCAGTCACGTGGAGTAGGTGCATCCCGGCCCCCTTGAAGTAAATGGCGCTGAGCGCGATACCAAACACAACCACTATACAATGTACGGTGCTGTGCTTGGCGAGCTGAGGGAAGGCTGCGAACTACGATGCCTTCTCAAACAGATGATCGGCGGGGGGCCGGGCGTCGGACCCCCATTGATCAAATACCAGAGGATAGGTCATCAGTAGAAAAGTCTCAGAAAACCTCTTTAAACCAACTTCATCAGACTATTCATTCTTCCTGCAGCGCTCTGGGTTTCCTGCATCTCACCTCCTTACACAATTTAAAACACTGATGGGAGGATTAAAACCCAACGGGAGGCCAGACACACACAGACATGTACAGCGGATATTTAACCCCTTGGTGTCAGTGCGAGCAGATTCGCCATGCAAAATGAGTTTAGTCATCTTGTAATTTAGAATGAAGACATGAAGCAGACAGCCGGCTCTGGGCCAGGGCTGCACTCTCGTGTGTGTCTTACATCAAGCCTATCTGGTGAAGCGATCTGACAACTGGAACCCTGGCAGGGCCACATCACAGGGCCGCCCCGCTGCTGGGAGAATGGAGCTTTTGTTACACAAATGGGCCAGGCTGGCACAATAATGAGATAAGGAGAGGTCGGCGATGTCATGACTGCAACCAGAAAATAGAAACAAGATTAAATCCGGGACGCAAACTACAAGGACTTCTGGGATGGCGGAGAATATAAATCACCGTCGGAGATATTTTCTGGTATAAAGCATATCTCTTATGCTCCCAATCCTGGACTCATAATGAACCTGTTCACTTAATCATACATTTATTATCAGATATCTCTCTCAACCCCACCCCATACACCCACCTCTCAACTGTAAAAGAGGTGGCTCTAGTGTTGCACGTAGCGTATCATGGCAATTTATACTTACATAAAAGGGAATCTGTCAGCAGGATCTTGGACTATTATCTGCTATAACACATGAGTAGTCCTCCACTTAAAGGGGTTGACATATGCCCATTTTCACCTAGGCAGCCCCACTGATGCCCTGCTCTGTATTGCCATTTTACAGGCTAGGGCAGCGCTAAAGCCCGCCCATTAATACCAGTGACATCACCGTGCTCACGGCTGGGCGGAAGCCTTCGCCTAGCTTTACCCATGGAGAGCCAAGTACGTCACCAGATCACCAAAAAAAGCATTTGCCCTGCACGATTCATGAAATGCTCCGATGCTCATATCAGGGAGGCTGCCTGGGTGAAAATGGGAATATGTCCGGGTTCAGCTATGAACCCGGACAACCAGTTTAAGAAGTCCAGATCGCCATTTTTTATTTAAAGAGGACCTTTCACTAATATACAAACTAAAAACTAACTATACCTGTAAGCAGAGCGGCACCCAGGGGTCCCCCTGCACTTACTAGTATGCCTGGGCGCCGCTCCGTTCGCCCGGTATAGGCTCCGGTGTCTCAGCTCCGTCTGTTGTATTGGACTGATTTTTCTGTAGGAGGCGTGTCCCTTGCTGCAGTGCTGGCCAATCGCAGCACACAGCTCATAGCCAGTCTATGAGCTGTGCGCTGCGATTGGCCAGCACTGCAGCAAGGGACACGCCTCCTACAAAAAAATCAGTCCAATACAACAGACGGAGCTGAGACACCAGAGCCTATACCGGGCGAACGGAGCGGCGCCCAGGCATACTAGTAAGTGCAGGGGGATCCCTGGGCGCCGCTCTGCCCACAGATAGAGTTAGTTTTTAGTTTGTATATTAGTGAAAGGTCCTCTTTAACTACTCTCTCCTCGCTGTCAGCACTCAAAGCTGCTCTGAAATACATGGTCAGGACTGCCGTGCACGCAGACAAGTAGTGCTTTCCATGGTATAACATATTACAGCCTAAGGCCTCATACACACGACCGTATTTTGTTTCCGTGTCCGATCCGTTTTTTTTTGCGGATAGGATGCGGACCCATTCATTTCACTGTGTGCTGTCCGCATCAGTATGTCCGTTCCGTTGCTCCGCAAAAAAAAATAGTGCATGTCCTATTTTTTCTAGTTTGTGGACAGGGATAGGCATTATTACAATATATCTGCAAAAAATACGGATTCGCCCCAAAAAACGGATGCCATATGGAACATCATCCATTTTTTTGGCGGATCTGCAAATTGCGGACCGCAAAACACATACAATGGTGTGCATGTAGCCTAAATAACACAGATAGCAGGGGTGTAGCTATAGTTGAAGCAGGGGAAGCGGCTGCCCGAACTCAGAAGGGGCCTGTCCAGGAGGAGGACTAAAAGATTTTATTGTCAGGCCCCCCCAAAGTTTTTCATACAATACATTATATACAGTGACAGCATATACAGTGACATGTCATACAGTATATATATGTGTAGGAAATGGACGGAGTGGCTGCTGGGCCTCGTCTAAGGCTACTTTCACACTGGCGTTTCTGGGTCCGCTTGTGAGATCCATTTCAGGGCTCTCGCAAGCGGCCCAAAACGGATCAGTTCAGCCCCAATGCATTCTGAGTGGACAAGGATCCGTTCAGAATGCATCAATTTGGCTGCGTTTGGTCTTCGTTACGTTTTTTAGACGGTCACTAAAACGCAGCTTGCATTTTGGTTACCATCTGACTATGCGGAGCCAAACGGATCCGTCCTGACTTACAATGTAAGTCAATGGGGACGGATCTGTTTTTCACTGACACAATATGGTGCAATTGAAAACGGATCCGTCCCCCATTGACGGATCCGTTTGGACTTAGATTTTTTTTATGAATAATGCAAACGGATCTGTTATGAACGGATACAAACGTTTGCATTATTGGTGTGGATCTGTCTGTGCAGATACAAGACGGATCCGCACCAAACGCGAGTGTGAATGTAGCCTAAGACAGCAATCTTGACTAGCTGCAGGAGTGAGGGTTTCACGGGGAGGATGGGGTTCTGAAAAAATTGCCGGGGGCATTCAAAAAATTTGCTGTGGGGGCCAGTCATTTCCAGTTACTGATGTCCCCTTAGTGCCATCCAAACAGTATGGTACTCCCTTAATGTCTCCCCACACAGTTTGATTCCCCTTCAGTGCCCCCACAAAGTATTCTGCCCTCTTAGTGCCTCCCTGCACTGTACCATTCCCCCTTAGTGTCCCCCACAGAGTATTGTGCCCTTTAGTGCCTCCCCACCCAAAATGAATACTCACCAAGCTCCATTCCAACGACAAACAGAGCATGTCGAAATGCAACTATGTATGGGAGATACACATTAGATGGTCGCCCAATGAAATAGACAGCTTTCAGTCAAGGTTAAAGGGGTTGTACAGGGGTTTTATAGTGATGACCTATCCTCAGAACAGCCCATCAATATCAGATGGGCGGGAGTCCGACACCCAGTGCCGCCTCCTCTTCAAAGAGCTGATCGACACCGATCTGATATTGATGATGAATCCTGAGGGTAGGTCATTAATATATAACCCCTGCAACAACCCATTTAATCTTGTATGTGTTTGAAGGCCTCAATGCTAACCATAGACGAGAAACTGTGAAACTTTCCTTTGGATGGACTGATGAACTGAGATTTGTACCTATCATCACTGGATCTTCAGTTTATCGTAATACTGAAATTGCACAAGCAGAGTATGCGTGAGCGAATCAAATATTCTGTCTTTGCCTTGCACATCTGTCAACTCCATACGATTTATGATGAATGATGGGCTGGCATGGAGGCTGCATTTCCATTCCTAGGATTTTCCAGCTTAATTATTCCTAATATGTTAAAGGGGTTGTCCAGCTTTGAAGATGACAACCCCTATGCTACTGTGATCCTGAACCTAATAAAGAAGACTCACCGGTCCACGGTGGAACCAGGAAGCAGTTGAATCCCATGACCGCTGCGGTCAATCACAGTTGTGTCATAACATTCAAGCCGATGTGATCATTTAGAGCAGTGATTGGCTGCAGCAGTCATGGGACACAGACGCTTCCTGGTCCCACGGGGACTGGAAGCAGCTGGGAATGAGCAGTGTCGGGACTGTGGACAGGAGACAAGTTCTGGGACACAGGTCCGTTGCACAGGAGTTATCAGGCTGGACAACCCCTTTAATGTAAACCTATCAACTTGTCATGAATTAGAAACACATGGCGACTTTCAAACACAGCGTCACACCTGTCCATGGGTTCTGTCAGATGTTACTTCTCAGCAAAACTTCTAGATAAGTGTGATTCTGTTTCTGGAAGATGGCAGCCATGTTTCTCTACTCCTGTAACCAATTTAAAAGGTTTTTCTGCCATAGATTTTTAAGGTAAATTGAGCACATATGCTATAAAAGTGGGGAGAGTATATGCCCAATGACTGAGCATACAAAGATACCGAGAACTGAGGTGTTCAACCCTCATTGCCAATGGTGAAGTGGCCATACATTGCAGTATGTGTCAATAACTTTAAAAGAAAGTGGCTGTGCATGGTTAGCCACTAGCCCACCAGGACTGGGGACTAGACACCCCTGGGTGTGGATCTCTGCATTCATGTCCCCAGTTAACAGACTTTTATGGAATATCTAGTTAAAGGGATCAATATCTGATTGGTGGGGGTCCCACATCTGTTTGAAGAGGCCGCGGCATTCTGCTTAGCGCTGTGGCGTCCTCACAGCTCACTATGCACAGTGCCATACATTGTATAGTGGCTGTACTTGTTACTGCAGCCCGGGCCCATTCACTTGAAGAGGCCATAACGCTCAACCGAACGTCACAACCTCACAACGTCACAAAAATTCTAAATTTCCAAACATTTTGGGGAAAATGTTAATACAACATCCCTTTAATTCTTTAGTTTTTGCATTCCAAGCCCTAGCGGCATTATAGCATGGCACACACTCCTTCATTAAACTATAGGAACTTGGTGTAGATATTGCAATTGTAATAAGACTGCAGAAGGATTCTTCCCATGGGTCTTGACCTTTTACAGACCTGCACACAATGCCTACAGCAAGTCTCCAGGAGAAGCAAGCAGGAGATGGGTTTATCCATCAACAACCTTCAGGATTTATCAGGAGTACACACACAGATTTTGGTCAGGAATGCATCATTTCAATAGGAAGTTTCAATAAGTTGCTTATCTCCAGCAATGGAAACGTAAGAATCCAACCTTTCTAACCTATACTTTCCTCATTTCCACATTATAGTCTGTGCATTAGGTGGAAATTGTTGGGACTGGTCAAGAATGTCCCATGCTGAACAAAGCAAATTTTAAATGGCACCAGAAATATTGGGTATATCAAGAATGTAGGTTATGCAGAGGAAATCAGGCTGTGGGCCTATTGCCTGCTTTGCCTACAGTTGCATTATTTCTTTTCTGACAACCATATAATCTGTATAACCAAAGGTCTAGTTTATCTTAATTCCATTAGGAGATGATTAGGAGTCCAGACTGTGCATACTGAGATAAATGGCAGTCACTTATAGGACCGCCCACTGGACTCCTAAGCATAGAAAGAGCAGATTTTTTAATAACTAAGATACAAGTTTTGCCGAATCTTTTTCCACAAAACTGTACTCATCTCCTACTGCTCTGCACCATGCAGATCAGACAGCATATTCAATGTGACAAGTTCCTTTAAGTTAAATAATAACAATGATATCAATCACCTTCATTACAAGACTGCACGCCTTACCTTGGTGCCATAGATTGTGGTTTTCCTTGCACCAAGATCATTTGTGAACGCCATCATGGTAAATGCAGCTGTCTGTCCACCTTCAAACTCCATGTTCACAACCTGTTTATGAAGAACACCATCATTATCATTACTAGACAGAAGCTCGTTGAATACCGTGCAGAGTGCACATCTCTCCAGGCAATTTTATCCATCACTTTTAACTCTCAAGATTATGCTTAAAAGGGGATTACACCTTAAAGGGGTTCTCCAGGAATTAAGAAAATTAAAATACCGTATTTTTCACCCTATAACAAACACCTAGGTTTTAAAGGAGGAAAATAGGAAAAATATTTTTTTTTATCAGACCTCAGCTCAGAGCCCCAATCAAACCCCCAATGTTAATCAGACCTCAGAACAGACCCTTAGTGTTAATAAGACCCCCCAATTAGACCTCAGATCGGACCCTCAATGTTAACAGGATCCCCAATCTGACCTCAGATCAGACCCCCATGTTAAAAACACCACCATTCAGATACTTAGATCAGACACCCAATGTTAAGACCCCCATTCAGACCTCAGATCAGACAAAAACTATAAATCAACTTACCTCTCCTGCTCCGGATGCCCACACCACTCCGGGGATCCAGTCCTGCTCTTCCTGCTGTGCTGTTACCCAATGCTGCACAGCATGGGGTCACAGCTGGCCAACTTCCTCAGGTTGTGCGCAGACACAGCACAGCGAGCAGCCGAGGACCAGGAAGCAGTGAGTACAGAGCCCAGGGAGCGCTGCATTCACCGCTTCACGGCACTCCGGTACTAATGAGCACTTTCATAATGGAAGTGCGTCTTATAGGGCGAAAAATATGGTACTTAAAGGGGTTATCCCATAACTAATGTAAAACATTTAAACCAGACATCATTTAGTACATGACAATACTTTTCTAACAAAGCTAGAACCATGCCTGTACCTCACATGGGTCCAGAGATCTCTCCATTCATTGCTCTGCTAGATTTATATCCAGCTGAACGCTCAAGGGGAGTGTCTTTTCTGTTGCAGCTAAGGGGGCGTGTCCATGCTCTCCCTATCACAGCTCAGGAGACAGTGGAAGGATGAAACTGAGCATGTGCGGCCTTCTCAGTGAGCAGGGAAAAGAAATAACAATAAACAAACAACAGGTGGCGCTCTACAGATATATTTTATTGAATAACTCAGTGTCTATGCTAAATTTTTAAGTACACGCAATTAGAAAAGTATTCAGATGCAAGTGCTGGTTTAAAAACTGTAGAATCTTTTTCGAGGGACAACCCCTTCAAATATTACTTTATTATAAATATATTCCCAAATACCTTTCATTAGGTATAATGGCTCATTTTATCTAGGGAGCAATCATTAGGAAAAATAAAATGTCCGTCGTCCTATTAATACACAAAAAAACTGCCCTAATCACACAGCAGGACAACTTACTTCACAACACTGAGATAAAGAGCTGCCTCATCATCCTCTCTGTTCTACCTGTCAGGGATTATGATCCTGAATACACTTCGATAAGATCTTCAGCTAAATCTGTCGGAATGGAGTTCATGAGGAGACAGAAAGAGGACGGACTGGACAGACTGTGCATACAAGTGCTGCTGCTCATTAGCCACATCCCCAGCCTCCTCTCTGTACTTTATGTGTTTTTTTTTTAAAGTTTTCCATGTTGTCTATATTTAAAAAAATATATATAATCTTGCAGTTTTTGCACTGGCCAAGAGGTGCAATAAGTCATGATTTCCTATTCTGTACATGTAACTTCTCAGTAACTATTATCATCCTCTCCACAGGCAGAATTACAATAACAAGTAACACCTCTATATAGATAAGACAGGATCAGCCATTCACAACAGGTGATATCACAACTTATCTGCTCCCTCCTGACCTCTGCACAGGTCACAGAGCATGCCTAGAAAACTGTCCCATAGAATTCATTGATGTTCGCTCCTTTCCATTATGTCTATGCCCCATGTAGATGCTTTCAAAAGACAGAAAGCCTTAAAGGGGTTTATCCATCATTTCTTTTAAACTAATGTGACCCCCTTCATGTGACTTACAATGATCACATTGATAATGATGACAATGTCCCTACCTAGCCAGCGCTGCACTCCCCATTGTAATTAGGCTCCCAGCACTTTCTGGATCCCGTGCCATACATTGTGCACATGTTCCAGACCTGGCTTCAACCAACAGTGTACGCAGGTTGCGCCTGCGCAGTCAGGCAGCTTTGGGCGCTGACTGCTCACAACATCCAAGTTTCCAAGGTTAATCCTTTTAATATATTTTAGGCCTAGTGGCCAGTGTGAAAATGACAGGATTATATACAGTTTTTTTTACATATATAAATAGTGTTAAAGAAATCTCACCATAAATAAAAAATATAAAAAGTTTAACAAAACAATGTGATTGAAACAATAAGTAATTTTCTGATGAGACATTCCCTTCATCTGAATTTCACATTGCCTTTTATATTACCTGGTTGCTGACGACATCGTTGTCACACTCATAGACACATCTTCCATAAGGACCCGTCTTTAAGGCATCCGTCAGCGACTCAATATCTTGGACCCCATTACTACAAACAACAGACACAGGCCAGCCAAAGGATTTCTGGGAAACACAAGATGCATAATGAAGTCTTTATAAACTAAACATAAAAATAAACCAAACCCTGCTAATCCGTAGATTACATTGGCTCATCCATCTAGTCTGCGGATTATTAGGGTGTAAACCCGCAAATGACATGCGGGTCTATGTTAAAAAAAAAAAGCTCAAACCCTAACCTAGTATAAATCCGTCCAGGTGAACATGATCGGGGAGATTTAGGGTCCATTTACACGTCCGCAAAATGGGTCCGCATCCGTTCCGCAATTTTGCGGAACAGGTGCAGACCCATTCATTTTCAACGGAGCCGGAATGTGCTGTCCGCATCCGCATTTCCATTCCGCAAAAAAATAGAACATGTCCTATTCTTGTCCGCAAGAAAAGGCATTTTCTATCAGAGTGCCGGTGATGTGCGGTCCCCAAAATCCGGAACGCACATTGCCGATGTCCGTGTTTTGCAAAACACATACGGACGTGTGAATGGACCCTTATCAAACGGGTGTAAAGTAGAACAGGCTTAGTTGCCCATAGCAACCAGATTCCCCCTTTCATTTCCCAAAGGAGCTGTCAAAAGTGAAAGGTGGAATCTGATTGGTTGCTATGGGCAACTAAGCCAGTTCTACTTTACACCAGTTTGATATATCTCCCGTGATGTCTTTGAAAGAGATAGTCCAGCCTTAGAGCCAACAACCTCTATGGCCCTAACCTGTGCCACTGAACAACAACAGAAAAAAACACCTCTCATCTGACCTGAGTCCTTTATCTCCTCTGTTTCTGGCGGCTTCCCATCCCTGCCTGAAGTGGACTGGTCCTATGACTGCTGCGGCCAACCTCTGGCCTCAGTATTCACATGTGCTTCAACGGCATGTGACTAGCAGTGACATATTGTACAAGCTGATGTGACCACTGAGGCTGGTCGGGGACTGGAAGCCGTCAGGGATGGCGGGACCGCAGGCAGGTCACTAATGTTTATTTGATTAAGGGGCACAGGTTAGGACTATAAGGGTTGTCCAAGGCTGGACAACCCCTTTAAATATATGTAACTCTGGCTGCCCTATTAATACATGGGCTAGGAATACTGGGGGAAATTTATCAAAAGTGGTGCAAAGGAAACCTGGCTCAGTTGCCTATAGTAACCAGATTTCACTGTCCAATTTTCAGAGCTCCTTTGGAAAAATGAAAGGCTATCTGACTGGTTGCTACCAGGCCCGTCAGTTATAATAAATTGCTCCCCCCCCACACACACAGTATACATTTTAAAGAGGTTATCCAGGATTAGAAATAAATGGGGTCAATTATTAAACTGGTGTAAAGTAGAACTGGCTTAGTTGCCCATGGCAACCAATCAGATTCCACCTTTCATTTTTTACAGCTCTTTTGGAAAATGAAAGGTGGAATCTGATTGGTTGCTATGGGAAACTAAGCCAGTTCTACATTACACCAGTTTGGTAAATGACCCCAAAAAGGTCTACTCCTTATGTGCAGGACTACTCATGTATTACTGTAGATAAGAGTCCAAAATCGGGGTGACAGATTCCCTTTAAGGGCTCATGCACACAAACGTATTTTTCTTATTTTAATTTCCATTTCCGTTCAGTTTTTTTACAGGACCATATGCAGCACCATTCATTTCTATAAGGGCTTGAAAAAAAAACGGTAATGTCTCTGTGTACATTCCGTGTCCGTATGTCGGCATGTTAGTTTTGCAAAAAAAAAAATAGAACATGTCCTATTCTTGTCCGTTTTGCAGACAAGGACAGGCATTGTTACAATGAATCAGCAAAAAAAACGGATGCAACACGGACGTCACACGGTTGTTATCCGTTTTTTGTTTTTTTCGCGGACCGCAAAATACATACGGTCGTGTGCATAAGCCTTACTATAGAAGTTCCAGGCATTTTTTCTACAAGGAACATTCCTACCCTCAAACTCTACAAAATCATCCATCAAAGTCAGCCTCTGCAGCAGCGCCTACCCCTTGGACAGTCCCAGCATGGGACTCCATGTCACAACTCCATCATGTGCACCTTATCATATGGAAATATGATTGTGCACAGTATTCATATTACACCATGAGCAGTGTCAGGCACCGCCGGGCACCGAGCACATTTATCTCCTATGGTCCTTCCCTTCTCAGTCTGAACAGATGTCAGATTTGCTCTTTTACAAAGAGAGAAGGAAATAAAGGGGGGTGCAGGCTGCTGAGCAGATGCATTGGAGTATCGTGCGCCGGCTCCTGGCAGGCAGCACGGCCCCTTTGTATCTGGTCCTACAAGTCTCATTCATTTGTGCTCGTCAGGCTCACTTCTGTCTACGAGACGTATGCTGGGGGTTTGGCATGGCTGAAACGAGCAGATGGCAATCTTCTGAGCAGCACAATGGATTACTTAATAGCCAGCACTTATATATTGTCCCTGCGCAGACCCTCTGCTCCTCTTGGCCCCGCAATGCCAGATGCACGGGAGGTGTTATTTGCTACTAATATCTTGTTTTTCTGCATGTGTAGTTGTGTTAGAGGACTTGCCAGGTAAATATCTGACGACAAAATGGACACCTGATGAGTGGGAATTATTTGAGAATTGTGAATGTTCCTGAAAAGTGAGCTTTGAAGGATTTTAAAAAAATCGGCCTCTCAAAATCAGAGCTAATTTATGAAGCATTTTTTGGGGGACATTTGTTGTCATGCATTTGTTGCACTTTTGGGAGTTTTTTTTTTTTTTACGAATCTGTGTTAAAACAACGGTTTTTGGTGCAGATCCACGCCAAAAACTGAGCAAAGTACGAGTGTATGGTGCAGTTTTTTTACGCTTCCCCATTTCGATGGGAGATTCAGCAGGGACTCCGCACCGATAGGGCATGCTGTCTGTTTTTTTTTTATAGTGCTACTGGCTACACATGCATTTCCTTTAGGCCTCATGCACACGACCGTTGTGTGTTTGGCGGTCCACAAACCGCAGATCCGCAAAACACGGATGGCGTCCGTGTGTGTTCCGCAATTTGCGGAACGGCACGGACAGCCCTCAATATAACTGCCTATTCTTGTCCGCAAAACGCGGACAAGAATAGGAGAGGTTATATATTTTTTTTGCGGACCACGGAATGGAGCAACGGATGCGGACAGCACACGGAGTGCTGTCCGCATCTTTTGTGACCCCATTGAAGTGAATAGGTCTGCATCCGAGCCGCCAAAACTGCGGCTCGGATGCGGACCAAAACAACGGCCGTGTGCATGAGGCCTAAGGGTCCATTCACACGTCCGCCATTTCGTTCCGCAATTTGCGGAACGAAATTGCGGACCCATTCCTTTCTATGGGGCCGCACGATGTGCGGCCTGGCTCCGGAAATGCGGACCCGCACTTCCAGGTCCGCATTTCCGTTTCCCCCAAAAAATAGAATATGTCCTATTCTTGTCCGCAATTGCGGTCAAGAATAGGCATATTCTATTAGTGCCGGAGTTGTGCGGTCCGCAAAATGCGGAACGCACATTGCCGGTGTCAGTGTTTTGCAGATCCACGGATCCGTGGATCCGCAAAACACAGTACGGACATGTTAATGGAGCCTTAATCTGGTTTCATTGGGATCTTATACCAGATTATTAAGTATTCTGGTTTATGAAACGGTTACACAAAAATTAACGAACCTTCAGGAAGAAGGTTCAAGAGAAAAGGGCTAGTACAATAACAAGAAGTTATCCTTTATACACTGGATAGGGGATAAATGTCAGATCAGAGGGAGTCTGACTGCTGGGACCACCACCAATGATGTGAACTGGGGTCACGTGTCTCCTGTTTGAGTGTTAAGCATGTGCGCCACCACTTCACGCAAACTCTATAGGCCTCCGAGAAACTGCCAAATGGACTTTAATTTGCACGCCAAAGCACTTTCCATTTAAAAAGGGAACACAAGTCCCAATTCTTGCGATTGGTAAAGTTCCAGGCAGTCATACCCCCACCAATCTAACAGTTATCCCCCACTCCAGTGGATGGGATATAATTTCATGTTACTGGAATGCCCAAGGGTGAACTGGAAACTTAAAGTGGTTCTCTGACTTTTTATACTGATAACCTATTCTCAGAATAGGTCATCATTATCTGATTTGTTGGACCCCCGCCGATCAGCTGTTCCAGGAAGCTGTGAGGCTCAACGGAGCCGATGTTAGCGCTTCCCCTTACTCGCAGCTTACCACGCACAGCGCAGGACACTGTATAGCAGCTGTAAATAGGACTGAACTACGCCCTGGCCATGTGACCAAGGAACGTGACGTTATACGCCTAGGGAAAGCTGTGAGAAGGGCGCTGCGCTCACAGTGTCCATCCCGGATGTAAGACCACCACCAATCAGATACTGATGACCTATCCAGAACTAGAAAACGGTTGTACGGGCTGTTAATATTGATGACCTTTCCTCAGGATGACCATCAATATCAGATCTGTGGGAGCCCAACTCCCAGCGCCCTCCGTGCGAGAACTGCCTCCTCTTCATTTTTTACCTGTATGTCCGCAACCGCAGCGGTGAGCTGGTGTAACTACAAAAAGGTGCCTTATTCACTTTAATGGGACGGCTCCTTCCATTCAAGTATATAGGAAGGAGCTGTCCCATAGAAGTGAATGGGACGGCTTCTTGTAATTACACCTGCTCACTGCTGAAATGAAGAGAAGGCAGCGCTCATACAAGCGCAGCCTTCTCTTCAAACAGTTGATTGGGGCTGATCAGATATTGATGACCTATCCTAAGAATAAGTCACCAATATAAAAAAGCGGACAACCCCTTTAACTCTGGCAGCGTCAGATCAATATTTAAGTGGCTGGCAGCCAGGAAGAGGGCTCAGGCGGCCCCCGAGGAAGACTCACTGTAGGGTCTATGGCCAGCCCGCCCCTGGTAATACTTCTTTAAAGGGAACCTGTCACGTCAAAATCGCATATAAAACCGCCAGCATTACCTTATAGTAGCCCCCAGTCTGTTATTAATGATGTATTTGATCCGGTAATCTGATGCTCCATACATGACAAAAACTATGTTTTAATCGCCATCAGCGATATCTCGCCGGTCAGTCTGAAGTCAAGGGGGCAGCAGCTTGCTTCAAGTCAAGGTAAACACGCCCTTTAACCGTCCCCTCTTCTGTGTGATTGACATCCTGCAGTGCGGCCTGGGATCGCGTTAGTCTCGCGCATGCGCGGTGTGCTGATGAAACCCGGCTAACGCGATCCCAGGCCGCACTGCAGGATGTCAATCACACAGAAGAGGGGACGGTCAGGGGGCGTGCTTATCTTGACTTGAAGCAGGCCGCTGCCCCCTTGACTTCAGACTGACCGGCGAGATAGCGCTGACGGCGATTAAAACATAGTTTTTGTCATGTATGGAGCATCAGATTACCGGATCAAATACATCATTAATAACAGACTGGGGGCTACTATAACATAAAGCTGGCGGTTTTATATGTGTTTTTGAGGTGACAGGTTCCCTTTAAAGCTAATCCTGTTTGGTTCTCCCTGTTCAGTTTTATTCTGTACTATAAACGTGCCACATTATCAGACTTTCTGAATTATCAGATGGTGGTTTATATATTAATTATTTGAAAAGCTGTAATTTGGTAATCTATATAGTCTAATAATCTAGCAGTTAGACAGAAAAGACAGAGATAAGCGGGGTAGCGGGGGTTAATCAGGAGGATTCAGATTCACGGATTTCTCCGTCACTTCAGCATTGCTTTGGGTAGAATGAATGGGCAGATTATTGTAGACTCAGTATTGTTGCTCATCTATGTAATATATATGGTAGGCTAGTGTTATACGGAAAGATATAAGTACCTACCTGTTGAGCTTTCTTCAGATATATTTTCTGCGCTGAATAAGGACACGTTTCTTCCACGGTGCAGTCTAAGCAGCGGCTGCTGGCGCCCTCGGGCTAAATGAGAAATGTTTATGCAGTGGAGATCAAGTCATAAAATACATTTCTGCTTCCAGTGTTTGCTAAATAATAAAATATGTGCAATATGAAATTGTAAGACTTGAAGGAATAATATAATTCAATTATATATTATGCATAGCATTATATACTGGTTTATTATATATATGTATATATGATCACAATGGCTGAGGGACATTGCATAGCAACAGTTCATCTGACAGCAAGGTGACCACCATCTCTGTGCTTAGGTTTCGGTATAATCTGGTTGTCAATGGAGAATAATTTCCTTTTGTCTACAAAATGATGTGGGCACAGATAGTACTGCCTTCCTGTCTCTCCTTGTAATCATGCAGGCACAGATAGTACTAGATTTTGATCTCAGCCTGAGGTTCTGATGTTCATATGCAACTACACACTTAACTCATGAATACATTTCTTGACTTAAACTTACCTTGTTCTCTTTAGTAAAGTGAGACAGAGTTCCAAAAGAAGACACCTTTACACATCTATAAAGAAGAAAATGTATTTTTTGAAATAAACAAAGTGAAAACTTTCCCAGACATACCCTTCACCATCAGACTTATTGGTTGACCTACAGCATATTCACTATATGGCTGTAATGTCGGTGGTCTGTGTCCACCGGCATCTCTCCTCTCCCGGCAAACACAACCACTGGAGTACTCACCCCTACCACTGCACTCCAGTCCATGCCACTCGCTCCCATAGGTCACGTTTGTTCTTCCTGGCACTTAAAGGACCAGCACGCACATGGGCGAATCGATCCCCAAACTATGCCAGCGTTCTCAGAAATGTATATGGCAACTTCCCCTATGGGAAGTTATTCTAACTCCTGCTAAGGGGTTCTTTTACTGAGCCTCCTGACCTCAGCCTGATAACCACATTAAAGGGGTTTTCCAACCAATTAATACTGATGAACTATCATCAGGATAGCCTATCAATATCTGATCGGTGGGGGTCCGACTCCCAGCACCCCATCGATCAAATGTTTGAAAAGGCCACAGTGACATTATGTTCATCAGTCACATGGCCTAGGCACATTCAGTCCCATTTAAGTGAATGGGGTTAAGATGCAATACCAAGCACAGCCGCTATCATATAGACAGCGCTGTGTTTGTTAAGCTGTGAGGAGGCTGCAGTGTTCACTGGTCTTCAAACAGCTGATGAGGGAAGGTGACAGGTGTTGTACCCAACCGTTCAGGTATTGATGACGAAACATGAGGATAGGTAAACAATATTCAACATTCAGAAATCAACCTTAATCCTATGGCGCCTGTCCTGACCTCTGCCTGATTATTGTATAGATCCTGGTTTTATTGCCTCTTTTACTGTACTGCACAAACTCTACCTGTAAAGAATAAATCAAGGCAACTGGACGTACTGTAGATTTCTTGAAAACGTTTCACTTGTTCTTCCAACGAGCTTTCTAAATTCTTTGGAACAGCCCTTTAGCACAATGTATAAGCTTTACCTGTAGTACTCTTTGAAAGAGAGTCTGTCGCGTTTGGTGTGGATCCGTCTTGTATCCGTTTGCATTATTCATGAAAAAAAAAGTCTAAGTCAAAACGGATCTGTCTTGACTTACATTCAAAGTCAATGGGGGACGGATCCGTTTTCAATTGCATCATATTGTGTCAGTGAAAAACTGATCCGTCCCCATTGACTTACATTGTCCCCATTGACTTACATAAGTCAGGACGGATCCGTTTTGCTCCTCATTGTCAGATGGTCACCAAAACGCTGCAAGCTGCATTTTAATGACAGTCTAAAAAACACAACGGAGACCAAACGCAGCCGAACTTATCCTTATCCATTCAGAATGCATTGGGGCTGAACTGATCCGTTTTGGACCGGTTGTGAGAGCCCTGAAACGGATCTCACAGGCGGACCCAGAAACGCCAGTGTGAAAGTAGCCTTAGAAATTTTTATCATAAAGAGTAGTGTGAAAATGAAATTCTATTCAGGCGGATTCTGACCCTGCAAGTGCCCAGGAGGCGGAGCTTCACTGTAGAGCCCTCCCCTCTGCTCTGAGTGACAGCTGTAGTGGTCTCCTGGTTGGATGATACAGTTGTCACACAGAGCAGAGGGGAGGGGCTGTGAAGCAGCTCAATGCAGAGAACAGACAGCACATCCCAGTGAAACCCCTCCCTGGGCACTTGCTGGAGTAGATTCTCCCTTTAAGTAGAAAATTACATATTATACTGGATAAGACTAAATAACATGTACAAGTCAAAGATATACCTTCGATTTCCCATCCAGTAACATATCAGATCAATATCATGGCAGGACTTTGCAAGCAGAGAAAATGTGCTCTCTTCTTCATTCCTCCAGTTTCCGCGTACATAGGAATGAGCAAAATGCCAGTATCCAACCTTCACACCCAGGTCACGAGGGAGACAAAATATAAGAACACAATGAATTAGGGTTGTCTCGATACCAAAATTTTTATTTGATTTCAATACCATAAAAAAAGTATTGCGATACTCGATACCATGCGTAAAAAATAAAACACCAAAAAAAAGCAGCGTGCATTCCGCATTTTATGGAATGTCCAGCCCATCAGGATAACACTGCTAGGGCTCAACTCAGGAGCTGCCACTGCACCACCAATGAATAAAGAGGAGGGGAGGAGAACCTGTGGCCACTCCCACCAATGATTATAATACTGGGGGGTTGGGGGGCGCACTGCGCCACCAATGTTTTTAGTACTGGGGAAGGGAGGGGTGCACTGTGCCACAAATGAAGATAAGTAACCTTTTAACACAAATACAGGAGGCGGGTGCCGGCGGCAGAATCAGCCGGCACCCGACCTCTATGATAGGGCGCTACGATCCGTGGCAGTTAACCCCTCAGGTGCCGCACCTATATTTGTATTAATGGGTGAGTTATCATTGGTGGCGCAGTGGCCACAGTCCCTCCCCTCCCTCGCACCTCTCTTCTTATTGGCAGCAGCGGCACAGGAGGGAGTGACTCCTTCTCCCCTGTGCTGCTTAGGAGAACATGGAGCGCGCTGAGAGCAGCACGCGCCATGTTCTCTGATACTAGGCTGCGCAGTAGCACAGCCTAGCATCGGTAAATGTCAAATCCCAATATTGAATCGATACTGGTACAAAAGTATCGATTGGGTATCGATAATTCGATACCCGCTGCAGCCCTACAATGAATCTATCATTACAGGGTAAATAAAAATTCACAAAGCAGAGGTGCTGTGTTTCTCTGGACCATCAAAAACATTTGCACAGAAATCTCACAGACAGCAACTTGGTGCTTTTACTAGAATAAACTAACTAAAAAGTGGGGTCAGCAACCCCCGGAACTCCTGCTGTTGGAAAACAACAATTCGCACCATGCTCTATTCACTTCTATGAGCGTTCCAACCTCAGACGAGCAAGTGTGCATGAAGAGAGTTGTAGTTTCACAGCTAGAGTACCTAAGGTTGCTGATCCCTTCCAACTATGCACAATGCCAGTCAGTGGCAGTTAAAGGGATTGTATGAGAGTACCGAAAAAGATGATAATTACTTTTACCGGTAATTGGATTTTCCTTTAGCCGCCACAAGGGCACCACCTAGAGGGTAACCCGCCTTCTTAGGGACAGGAAACAACTGTGAGATCAGCCAATAAAAGGCCCCCTCCCTCATACCTTCGCCAGTTAATAACCTAGGACTCAGAAGTATATGCCATAATTTAATCATGTTTAAACATGACAGAAAAAATTACTTGATCTAGTTATATGAAATCAACAGAAAATAACAATCTGTTATAGAGAATAATTGGGTGGGAATTCCTGGTGCCGTTGTGGAGTCTAAAGGAAAATCCAATTACCAGTAAGAATAATTATCATCTTTTCCCCACACCTCCACAACGGCACCACCTGGAGGAATAACAGAGTAACAATCAGGGGGCGGACTACAGCAGACAAACTCTTCCTGCCAAAAGATAAGTCTTTGCTGGCTAACACATCTAATTTATAGTGTCTAAAGAAGGTACAGGGACTCGACCAGGTGGCAGCCCGGCAAATGTCCTCAAGAGAAGCAGAGGCGCCTTCAGCCCAAGACGCGGCCAATGCTCTGGTGGAATGAGCCTTTAACCCAGAAAGAGGAGAAATTACCCTCTTGTCATAACAAAAAAAAAATACAAGACTTAATACATCGAGCAATAGCCTAGCTTCCCCCAATTTAGTCCGAGATACTGAATGAACAGCTGATTTGACCTCCTGAGGTTTTTAGTCGATTCTAGGTAGTTTCAGAAAACGCCTGGGAACAAAAGGAAGGAAGAGAGATTTCTTGTTGACAATGAAATCTAGAAACAACCTTAGGTCCCTTGCAGACGAGCGTTCCTCCCGCAGGGAGTCCGCATCGCAGCACCCGGCCTGACCTCCCCATCACTGCCGGGAGTCACATAGCATTATATTGATTTATGATGCTATGTAACCCTTACAGTAATGGAATGTACTGTATAACACTGGCATAATGTTGCAAGATAAGCTACAGTGGTGGTGTTGTTGGAAAGAATTCTTATGTGGTTTTACCGGACCGAGGGAGCAAAGGCTTTTAGGGCTTGTCAAACCGCACTCAGTTCCCGCATGTTGGAAGATGCCTGCTCCAGATCTGCCTGCCATAAACCTTGTTTCATGGTACCGTTCATGTGTGCACATGCTTGCTCGCATCAGTTATAATTACCATCTGATTCGTCTGCCGCCACTCTACTCCTCGGGACAGATTTTCCCATCTGATTTATCATGATAGTGAGAACTTTACCCCTGCTGGAACTTTTACTCTCTAGTTTAAAGACGTCTGCTTCTTGTCCCAGGCCTGTAACAGAAAAGACTAAAGAACTCTTGAGTGGGCTTGCAACCACTTCACTGACGGAATGGTGGAAGTTATGAGGCCCAGAATTGTCATTGATTGAGGATATGCTTAACTTCTGAAACCTTAGAATCTTCTGGATCAAATCTTCCTGCTTTTGTAAGGGAAGGAAAGAAGACATCGGATGAGAGTTTAGCAGTACTCCTAAGAATAGTCTCTTCTGCTCGGGAAGAAGACAAGACTTCTGAAGATTTATGATCCAACCCAGATCTGAAAGGGTGTCTGATACTGTGTGAAGTTGAACATGCAGGTGATTCGCTGTCTGAGCTGAGATTAGGATGTTGTCTAAGTAAGGTATCGGTAAAATTCCTGCCAGATGGAAGAACTTTGCTACACCCGCTACAATCTTCATAAAGATTCTTGGTGTCCAGCACAGACCGAACAGCAGAACCTAAAATTGAAATTTATGTAATCTTCCCTGGAACCATACTACCATTCTCAAATATATATGGTAATCCATGTGAATTGGCACATGGCAATAGGCATCTGAAAGTCTATCGTGACCATCGTGAAGCAGTTTTTTGACAGGATATTCATTACAGACCTTACTGATTCCATTTTGAATTTCCTGTACACTATGTACCTGTTTAGATTCCAGAGATTTATTAATGACTGGAAGGAACCGTTTGGTTTCTTGACCAGGAAGATTGAGGAGTAAAAGCCCTTCCCTTGTTCTTCTATAGGGACTTGTACTATGGCATTTTTCTGCAGAAGTAGAGCGATCTGCTGGTCCATTGCTTCCTGATTTTCGCCTTTTAATTTTAAGTTCTCTAGATACCTGTCTGGAGGGACTTGCAAGAATTCTAAATGTTACCCTGCGGTTATGGTTGAGAGCACCCAAGGAGAGGCACGGATTCTTTCCCAGGCAGAACCGAAATGCTTCAGCCTTCCCCTCACTGGACTTCTTGTGTCATTGGGAGGAAGGACGTGCAGATTTGTCAGGGTTGAATAGGAAAACTCTAGTTTTCCATTTAGATGACTGCCAGGAAAAATTGAGTTATTTTTTCTTCTGGTCAAATCTAGTATGTTTTTGGAGGTGAAAGGAGCACCTTTGGTGAAAGAATTTTAACTCTGTGGGAAGCCCCTTTTTTTGTCAGAGGCCTTTTCTAAGATGTTGTCTATGGCAGTACGAAACACATGATCACCTTCAAATGGTAGAGAACACAATCTATTTTTAGTCGCTGCATCCCGACCATGATCTCAACCAAACAGCCCTGCGGGAAGCGTTGGATAATACTGCAGTTTTAGCGGATAGCTTTACAATGTCTGCAGAGGCATCTGCTAGAAAATTAGAGGCCTGTTTGAGCATAGGAATGGAAGCAAGGATGTCTTCCCTGGGAGTACCAGACTCAATGTGCTCCTCAAGTTGGCCCAACCACAATGACAGAGTTCTTGCTGTGTAGGTGGCTGATATTACAGGTCTTGACGTGGCCGTGGATGACTCCCAGGTCTTTTTAAGGAGGGACTCACATTTTTTATCCATCGGGTCCTTCAGTAGCCCCAGATCCTCAAAAGGCAGAGAGGATTTCTTGGAAATCCTTGCTACTGGAGCATCGACTTTAGGTTTGTCCCAAGAACTGGAATCTTCCTCAGAAAAAAGGTACTTCCTCTTAAACATTTTAGAAGCCGACTACCTCTTTTCCGGGTCACTCCACTCATTTTGTATAAGAGTCTTAATATTACTGTGAACAGGAAAAACTTGTTCACAGAGAGAGGCTCCTTGGGTTCCTCCAAATTTATCATCGCCCTGATAGTTTTTAACAGAGATTCAGTATCCTCAATAGAACAAAGCAGACGTCCCGAAGTATTCTCTGAGACACTAAAGTCCGTGTCAGAAGAAACTTCCCCTTCATCAAAATCAGAAGCCTGCTGCTGCGGAATAAAGGATTTAGAAGTGGAGACTTTAGGAGGGACTTGTGAATTGTGCATGTATATTTTTTCATCTGCACAATGTATCATTTTGTGAAAGATGTTCTTGTGGTGCATGCGGTCCGCCCCAGCATCCTCCATTGTACGCATTTTTTGCTAGGGATTGCCGTTGTCTGCGGACCACATGCAGAGGAATTACTCCCTCGGTTACAGACACGGTGTCTGGGTTTAGAGCATTTTTACCCGTTTAGGCCACTTTTTTCAGTGAGTTTTTTGTCTTTATGTGTATGGAATGTGCCACTTTATTTTGGTGGTAACATTCTTTTGCACCTGGTAGCTTCTGTGTCACATGGTCTGTTGTGGGTGCGGCTCACAGCTTTATCCTACCTCACAGTGCATTGGTGATACCACTATGGAGGCATGTGAGAGTCTGGCTGTGGGTTGGTTTCTAGCAAAGTTCAGACCAGGCATCCTCAAACTGCGGCCCTCCAGCTGTTGTAAAACTACAACTCCCACAACGCCCTGATGTAAGCTGATACCTGTAGGCTGTTCAGGCATGCTGGTATTGTCAGTTGCATCATTTTGGTGCATTTTTTTGCAGTGAATTTTGTATGTATATTTGCACAATGTATCATTTTGTGCAAGATTTCTTGTGGTACATGTGGTCCGCCCCGGCATCCTCCATTGTACTCATTTTTTGCTGGGGATTGCCGCTGTCTGCGGACCGCATGAGTAGGAATTG
This sequence comes from Bufo gargarizans, assembly GCF_014858855.1. Taxonomy (NCBI): domain Eukaryota; kingdom Metazoa; phylum Chordata; class Amphibia; order Anura; family Bufonidae; genus Bufo; species Bufo gargarizans. The sequence continues at coordinate 647,665,381 of NC_058081.1, forward strand.
CTCCCCCGGTTACAGACACGCTACAGTGTCTGGGTTTGGAGCATTTTCACCCGTTTAGGCCACTTTTTTCAGTGAGTTTTTGTCTTTAGGAGGGACGGCAGAAAGTTTTGCTTCAACTGCTGCACCGACTTACTCTTTAATTAGGGCTTTTAAGCTCTCAACCAGGTAAGGAGTTTCTTCAGAGACCACTCTGTTAATACATCTTGGGCACAGAGATTTTAAGGAAGAAGCAGAGAGACCCTTTTTACATAAAGAACATTTCTTCTTTTGGGACGGTTCCCCTTTAATGCTCTCTCTCCCTTCGGAAGACATTAGCATGTAGGGATCTAATTAGAAAATAATACAGCCATAATAGAGACACGTCACCCAGGAAGGGAGGAAGGGTAAAAGTTGATCAAAATCATCCTCAGGGAGGAGGCTTACCGGGCTAGAGGGCCTGGAGGTGTCAGTGGCCTTGCGGGTGGGTTCACTGTCCGCCTGTAAAGACATACTGCCGGTAGGAAGGCACGCTGTGTTCACCATAGAAGGGATGAACGCATGTGCCCTGGCATTCTCCCTTCTTATTTCCACTTCCTGGATCAGCGTGATGACGTCAGCGTCACGACACTGACACCTGCGTCATGATGTCATCACACTGTGACGCTCCGGAGACTTTCCTGGCCCATGGGAACGCCCTCAACCACTGCACTATACGGTTCCCTTCCTGAGAACACTGAACAAAGCCCAGGGTAGCCAGCACACGTCAAACTTACACAGAGAGGAGGGAAGAGCGATCTGCCTTGCTCCGCAACCCCTCCTCCTGCAGCGGCCCTCCAGATGAAACGGGAGAATAAACCTAAAGGCCCAACGCTGATCCACAACCTGCCTTCAATGGGACAGGAAACAACTGGAGAAGGTAAGAGGGAGGGGGCCCTTTATTGGCTCACAGTTGTTTTCTGTCCCTAAGAAGGCGGGTTACCCTCCAGGTGGTGCCGTTGTGGAGGCGTGGTGAAAAGATTAGTTCAGGATTTATTCAAAAACAGTGCCATCCATATGATGTGTCTGGTATTGCATGCTCAGCCCAATGAAGGTTGTGGATGCTCTCATGTCTATGTTCAGCTTCCATTACCTGATGAATGTTACTTTTACATAAAGCATTGACCCCACAATGACTATTCTGACATAGTTATTTCCATAACTCCGCCTTCCCCCTACACAAAATGACCACAGTAAATTTCCATCATAAAAAGAACAAGATGGGACAACCCTTTTAAAAGGGGTTGCCTCATGAAAAGAACCCTTTTATTTATTTATTTGTAAATTCTTTACTTATTTATGTTTTGATTATAGCATAAAAAGAAACACACGGTTTACAGATTCCGGTAGAATACACAATGCATACCATAATTTACAAACATCTTAAACAGGACTAAGGGAAATGAAGGAAGGGAGAAAGAAAATGGAAAAAAAAAAAAAAGGGTTCTGGGGTATTATGAACCCACATTATTCTTATGTTAGAGCAGTTTAGAAATTCTATCCATAGTAATAAAAAAGAGAAACATTCAATAAAAATAACCACACAAATAATAATATAGATCTTGATATATATAGGTATAGATATACACACACACGCACTTTCTTTTAAACAGAAGCAGGCCTGGTTGAGCAGTTGATTATTGCAGGTCAGGTTAATCTAACCTCCAAAGTCCAATGGATCAATGGGGAAAGCCACATCTGGCCATATGTTTTCCCTGCAGTGTATTGTGTAACACATGGACAACCTGGGTCTGAAAGAGTAGGAGCCTCTAATAGACACACTAGCTTCTGAATAAAAAAGGGCGTTGGTATATAAAGTCCATGTGTCCGAGTACAGTATGTAGTAACATTAGGCACATAGGCCCACATTTATTTAAGCTACTTTCGACAGAAGCATTGGGAATCAGGAAGCCTGAACCACATGTAGCGGTATTTGTCCAGCCAAAAACCGGCATTTATGCCATAAAATTGTCCGGATCACCGCTCAATCCTATTATAGTCAATGGGGATACGGCGGTCCATGGTAGCATCCGGCAAGGTGCATGCTTCCTAATAAATTTGGGTCTACTTGAAAATGAAATCTATTCCTGCTATGAGCAGGTATAGATTTGTGCCAAAGTATACAACATTTTCTGGCTTTCACCTTAAAGGGGTTGACCCCCTTTGAGTCACACAGGGCATTTTATGGAGATCCGGTGATGTACCAGGCTTTCCATAAGGACTGCTAGGTGGAGGCTTCCGCCCAGCAGTGAGCCAGGTGATGTCACCGGCACTAATGGGCACATTTGTGCTGCCCTAGCCTGTAAAATGGCCCATCAAAGCCGGTGACGTCACCAGAAGCTTCCTCCCAGCAGTGAACCCAGCTTCCGCCCAGCAGTGAGTTATTATAAACAAAAAAGCCCTTCAAATGCTATGATGCTATCAGGGGGGCTGCCTGGGTGAAAATATGGGTATGTCCGAGTTCAGCTCTGAACCCGGACAACCCCTTTAATCCATGAGTCTCTATGAGTCGTAAAGAGCAAACGTTTCGAACAATTTTATTGCATGCTGTGATTTGCCACAGTTTACATCATAATTATTTGATAAATGTGAACCTAGAATTGATTCTGGATGCCTACAGTAACCAACTGATGCCCAGACTGCACTTCCACTAAAAGTAATGCAAAACATATGAATGTGGAAGGAGGCTGAAAGCCTTGAAAAGCACTTTAGGTTCCATTTTACATATGCTGTGGGGGCTAAAAGGCCCAAATGTGGACTGTGGGTGAAGAAAAGTAATTAGAAAGCAAAAACAGACTTTTTGCGGTTTCTATACACGAATAATGACATGAAGAATTTCCTCTATGATTCTCGTTTAATTAGACGCATCTTATAAGTCAATACTCACAGGCTCCATGTGTTGAATGTGGACAATATCTCCGATCACACCAGAATCTAACAACTCCTGAAAATAGGGAAAGAAGGGATTAATGAGGTCTACAGAGAGGCTGCTGGCAATCAGAGCTTTACATTGTCTTTTATAATGAGGACGCTTTACCTTGGAGACGCATCAGGATGTGAAATCCTTTATCTAAATATTATTCCTGTGAATCACTGAAATCGGCCCTCAGCAGAGTTACTAATACATTATGAAAGACAAGTCTAGTCTTTAACCGAAAAAAAGCCTGTCCACAAAAAGCAATTATCACTCAGACACGAATGATCATGAGGATTTGTAACAATAAATGACTCAAATATTTGAGCAAAACAATGACCGGCACTAAAAACCGAGCTTAGTCTTGACAAAATGAATAATGCATACATATTTCAGCAAGCTTCCTTGCATGCATTGATATTCTTAACAATTGCTATTGTCCAAATGCATCGAAAATGAAAAAATGGTGCCATTTTGCAAGTAGTGTTGAAGGGGTTATCCCATGATTAATATAAAAAGATTAAAATCAGACATCGTATAGTATGTGACAATCTGGGACTGTCAAAGCTAGAACCAAAGATCTCCCCAGTCATTAGTCCAACTGATCTGCTAGATTTCTATGAAGCTGCCAGCTCAGGTAAGTGTCCTTTCTTCTGCAGTTGAGGGTACGTGTCCAGACTGCTGCTGTGTTCTCCCTATCACAGCTCAGAAGGCAGTTGAAGGATGGAACTGGGCATGTGCGTCCACCTCAGCAAGGTAGACAGAAACATATGAAAAAGGACAAACAGCAGGTGGCGCTGTACATATACACTTTTAATTTAATGCAATTACAAAAGTATTTAGATCCAGGTGTTGGTTTGACAGCTGCAGAATATTTTTTGTGAGACAACCCATTTAATTAAAAACTTCTACTGTCTTGTGTTAACAGCTCCTAGGCAGATTTATGTGTCTTCATGGTAAGAGACAATATAATATCCTGTGTAGCCTGATCCTACAGTCATATCCTTATGTCTATCCCCGCCTTTCACTAACATACAGGTAGTAAGTTAATGAGAATTAGGTGTGAATTATGCAGTATATATTAATCTAACTGCAGAATCCGACTACACAGAGTTTATTTGTAGTCTGTTACCATGGAAACACATAGCCATACAAAGGAATTGTAGACACTAAACAATAGAATATTTTTCATTAAAACATTTGCAAAATGGGCTGTGAAGACAGACCTAGCCTTAAACGACACTACACTAATAGGTGATCATTTACTGGTGAAAATGATAAGTGATTTAAGTTTGCAGCTCACAGTCCAAGATGCCACAAATGTATTATATTGCGTCTTTTTAGCGAAGACTGATGTATGAAATGCCAGTCTGGTAAATCTGCTCCACAGTGCAGCCTCATACTTGTCCCCACAGAGGCGGATTTCAGTGTTGTATATGGATCATGGTGATTTGATAAAGTAGCATTGACATGCCTCTGTCTTGTGGGGTTGTATATTTACCAGCTATCTACAGATCATTAACTGATGGCACTTACTTTAAAACGACCCTGTATTTATTAACAGGGAACGTGGTTAACAAGGTGCAAAGCTCAACAGTCAAGAAGGAAAGATCGCACTCTAATAACCTGAGCGCCTGTCCAGCAGTCAGACGGATCCTATCAAAATAACCGCCAAGTATATAATACAGGCAGCACCAGCGTTAACCATATATACAGTAAGAATACCTACTGTAGCAAAAATACAAGAAGGCTGCATTTACTATGACCATTATGTCTTCTACATAGTTTAAACAAGGAACAATATAGTCAGACCTCCTGGGATCTGTGCCGCACGTTGTACAGAAACCTGTAGCCCTTGAGATTTGCCGTTACACCTAGAGGCTCTGCTCTCTTTGCAACTGCTGCATCCTCTGCACTTACAGAGAGAGCAGAGCCTCTAGGAGTAACGGCAACGCCCCTGTTGCTCCTAGAGGCTCATTTGCATATATTAAAGCATAATTTTTCTAAGCAATGCGGGCACATATGAACATTAGACCAACACAGATGCCTTCAGCTGCCAAGCAGGTCACCCAGTTTCATAGGTACAAATCTGCTGACGGATGCATCTAATGTCTATCACCATCTCACGGTATGTCCACACAGGACAGAAACACTGCAGATTTGAAGCCATTGATTTGCGTCCATCAAAACAACAGCTTTTTATAATATCAGCCAAATGCATGACATTTAAAAAAATCTCTTTGACGTGCAGTGGAAAAAAAAAAATCTGTGGCGCAAATTGACCTGCAGTGAGAATTTTTCATCTACACCATTTAAATTTATGCTGCAAATTTCACTCTTTGCAATGGTCAGGGTGAAATCTGCAGCAAATTTGCGCCAAAATTCAATACATGTCCACAGTGGAATTTCTGTTAAAGAATTGTTGCAAAATCCGCGTCAGAAATTCTTCTGCAGAAAATACATTCCATGTGTCTGTAGCCTAAAAGGGGTTGTCCAGCTTCAACCCCAATATTATCTAGGCCCTGGACAGCATTGTACCTAGCATAAAAAAGGTACACACCTGCTCCTCGCCGTTTTGTTTAAGCACCGGGGGTCTGGTCTGGCTCCTTTCGGTCCCCAGCATATAAACTCCAGGATAGGGGTCACATGTGCTGCCATAGTCAATCAGTGGCCTCGGAGGTGATCCTCAAATGGCATGTGACCCAGGAGTGGCGTGCTGCTTGGGGCCCCTCACCGCTGACACCAGTAGCGCACACAATCCCATCCAGAAGTTTACACGCTGGGGTCCGGAAAGAACCAGACCATGGGAGCTGGTATGGAATAGCAGGGAGCAGGTCTATGCCTTTTTTTATGTTAGGTACAGGGTTGTCCAGTGCCTAGATAAAATTGAGGTTGAAGCTGGACAACCCCTTTTAAGCATACAGCAGGGCCTCAGGTGTAATTCAGTTTATCAGTTTTTCCCTGGAGTGTTCCTCTTAAAGGGGTTGTCTCATCTTAGACACTCAGACAATGTGGGCATATTGCTAGGATAGAACACCAATAGAAGTATACAGTTGTGTTCAAAATAATAGCAGTGTGTTTAAAAAAGTGAATAAAGCTCAAAATCCTTCTAATAGCTTCTATTTCCATACACACAAATGCATTGGGAACACTACATATTCTATTCCAAATCAAAACATGAAGAAAAATATATCAAATTTGTGTTGTTACTGTAAAAAAAAAATAGAAGAAAAGTGAATATTAGGCTACTTTCACACTAGCGTTCGATCGGATCCGTTCTGAACGGATCCGATCATAATAATGCAGACGGAGGCTCCTTTCAGAACGGATCCGTCTGCATTATATTGGCAAAAAAAAGCTAAGTGTGAAATTAGCCTGAGCGGATCCGTCCAGACTTTTACATTGAAAGTCAATGGGGGACGGATCCGCTTGAAGATTGAGCCATATTGTGGCATCTTCAAACGGATCCGTCCCCATTGACTTACATTGTAAGTCTGGACGGATCCGCACGCCTCCGCACGGCCAGGCGGACACCCGAACGCTGCAAGCAGCGTTCAGGTGTCCGCCTGCTGAGCGGAGCGGAGGCTGAATGCCGCCAGACTGATGCAGTCTGAGCGGATCCGCATCCATTCAGACTGCATCAGGGCTGGACGGAAGCGTTCGGGTCCGCTCGTGAGCCCCTTCAAACGGAGCTCACGAGCGGACAGCCGAACGCTAGTGTGAAACTAGCCTTAGACTGTTCAAAAAAATAGCAGTGTTTGTATTCTTCTTTACAAACTCAAACTTTCACTATATAAACTGAAAAATGTTTGAAGATTTTGCTTTCCTTTGAATCACTTAACTAATATTTAGTTGTATAACCGCTGTTTCTGAGAACTGCTGTACATCTGTGTTGCATGGAGTCAACCAACTTCTGGCCCCTGTGAACAGGTATTCCGGCCCAGGATGATTGGACTACATTCTACAGTTCTTCTCTATTTCTTGGTTTTGCCTCAGAAACTGCATTTTTTATGTCACCCCACAAGTTTTCTATTGGATTAAGATCCGGGGATTGGGGTGGCCACTCCATAACGTCAATCTTGTTGGTCTGGAACCAAGATGTTGCATGTTTACTGGTGTGTTTGGGGTCGTTGTCTGGTTGGAACACCCATTTCAAGGGCATTTCCTCTTCAGCATAAGGCAGCATGGCCTCTTCAAGTATTCTGATGTATTCAAACTGATCCATGATCCCTGGTATGCGATAAATAGGTCCAACACTGTAGTATGAGAAACATCCCCATATCATGATGCTTGCGCCACCATGCTTCGCTGTCTTCACAGTGTACTGTGGCTTGAATTCAGTGTTTGGGGGTCATTTGACAAACTGTCTCCGGCCACTAGACCCAAAAAGAACAATCTTACTTTCATCAGTCCACAAAATGTCTCTTTAGGCCAGTCACTGTGCTCTTTGGCAAATTGTAACCTCTTTTAGCATGGGTCTTTTTTTCAACAGTGGGACTTTGCGGGGGCTTCCTGCCGATAGCTTGGCTTCACATAGGCGTCTTCTAATTGTAACATTTTGGCTATTCTTCTATCCATTCGAATGGTAGTTTTTCGCTTTCTTCCACATCTTTCAGGTTTTGGTTGCCATTTTAAAGCATTTGCAATCATTTTAGCTGAGCAGCCTATCATTTTCTGCACTTCATTATATGTTTTCCCCTCTCCAATCAACGTTTTAATCAAGGTACGCTGTTCTTCTGAACAATGTCTGGAACTACCCATTTTCCTCAGAATTTCAGAGAGAAATGCACTGTAACCAGCATGTACAACATTTGCTGCCTTCCTTCCTTAAATAAGGGCAATAATTGCCACCTGTTTTTCAAAGAATGAATGACCTCACTAATTGAACTCCACACTGCTATTATTTTGAACATGCCCCTTTCAATTAGTGATTCAATTACACAGAATCAGCAGAATGCATGTCATGACTGTTGGGTCTGTTGGATTTATATTACTCTACTACACCTCCTAGTAAATTATTTGCCATGTAGAAATATAATTTCTATCAAAAACAGTGATTGATCAGGTTAGTGATGTCTGACTGCTATTATTTTGAACACAACTGTATGTGGTTCAGTAATAAATAGCAAGCTAATCACATATCTATCATGATTATAGTATCAAGTTTTTATTAAACATATATTGCAGACATGAATGGCATACATAAATAAATGTAAAAGGTTAAAAACACCAACACAGTGGTGGTGACCACACGGCAGGATAAATGCAATAAAGTGCAGGTGCAAAAAGAATTTTTAGGGAGGTACTATAAAGTGCAGATTCAAGAGTACATAAATAAGTATTATACACACAGCCTAATGGTTTGGCTATAGATAGTACAGATCAAATAACATGTAAAAAATTAAAAATGTAGTATAATACAAAGTATATAGGCAGATATCTATACAGCAACAACCAAATAATTGTGTCCAGCCTCAGGTCAGACCACCACCACAACCCACTCAGACAACGTAGGCATATTGCTAGGATATGCCCCCATTGTCTGATAGGTGCAGGTCCCGCAAAGTGGTGGCTGAAGGACTCTGGTCCGGCCACCACCAAACTCTCTCCCCATAGAAGTGAATGGGAAAGCACCGCGCATGACCGACCACAGCTCCCATTTACTTCTATGGGCCTGACAAAAAATAGGCGAGCCAGTGCAAGCCATAGGAAATGAATCAAGGGCAGCTGCTCATGCGCAGTGCACCCTCCACCACTTTCAGGGCTCCGTTCTCAATATAGTTGTGGGTCCCAGCAGTTTATGAGTGAGCAAAAAAACGCTAAATATTGTAATGTGATTTTTTTTTATGTTGATTTCTATAGTGAGAAAGGGCATAAACACATCATGAGTGGGGGTCACTGCCTAAAAGCAGAGATCCGGGAAATGCTAGTCAAGAAAGTTACCCTTGTTTTTCTGGAAACAGGATGGTATCGCATGACATGACCCACAGCAAGTATGACGCCATTTTCTTTACAAGCATTAACTATTTCACAGCAGTCTTCGGGGGTAACCTATGAAAAGACCAGAAAGAAAACTGTGAATGTGTTGGTTTTATTTTTAAACCGGTGTATGCGATAAATAATGTTGGACATCATTTGGTCGGTCAATACTGGTGGGTTATAACAGTGTGCAGATTCTGGAGGGAATATGGTGCATGCTACTGGGTAACGCCATGTAGCAAAAGAAATGTTGAAGGGTGTGTCCGGGTTTAAGAGGAACCTCAGGGGATCGGCCTGTAATAAAGAATAGATGATTACTTACCTGACAGATGCCAAGCCACCACTCCAGTTCTCCCAGCATGGTTCTGTGTTCCAATCACTGGCCTCAGCAGTGCACTAAAGAGGCCAGTGATTCGCTGCAGTGGATACACGTGGTCGACATGATGTCACTGCTGCAGCCAGGAGAACAAAGCTCGGCTGGGAGAGCTGGAGTGGCGGCCCAGAATCTGTCTGGGAAGTAATCATCTATTACCGGTTGATCCCCTCACACACATAAGCAAATCAGCGATGGTGCACACTCCACATGCAAATTCATTCAAACATCATCGCGCATAAGCCAATACTCGCAGCAACAGCGCATGCGACAGATTAGCAAGGCCACGTGAGATGTGCGGCCATATTAATCTGCTGGAAGAGGGAGCACCCTGAGCTGTGGAGACGCTCCTTAAAGAGTCAGATGTAATTGATTTGTACGAATTGATTCGCTCGTCCCTACCATATCACTTGCAGCTAACACTAAGGTTTATGGAGACAGGGCTCCTTAATCCACGTTATCATATTAATAAAGAATGACCCCTTTAAGCACAACAATCCCATGTTTTATGTGAGACAAGACAGATGTCCACAACCAGCTAGCATGTGATGTGGATGGTTGCTTGGCTCTATGCAATGTCCCTATGATAAGGTTGATCTCCCACAGAACAATAAAAGTGTTGTCATGGGGAAGAAGGAGAACTGCAGGCTTTGGGCACATAGCAATATGGTATTAAAGGGAACCTGTCACCATGAAAATGCAAAGTAATCTGTAGGCAGCCTGTTGTAGAACAGGAGGAGCTGAGCAGAGTAATGTATAGTTTTATGGGAAAAGATTCAGTAAAACTTGTATTTTTATCATTTATATTCCTGCGCATTCTGGGCTTTGACGTCCAGGAGGCGTTCCTATCAGTGATTGACAGCTCTCTCTGTATACAACACAGTCATAGAGGGAAGGCTGTCAATCACTGATACTGTAGGACCGCCTCCTGGACCTCAAAGCCCAGGGTGAGCAGGGATATAAATGACTAAATTACACGTAAATCCTATGTAAAATGACACTGAATCCCCTTCCATAGAACATTACATCAGTCTGCTCCACTCCTCCTGCTCTACAACATGCTGCCTGCAGCTCAGACACCATCTTCAGGTTTCCTGGTTACTTTCTCCCTTTAAAGATCATCTTCTGATGAAACATTCCCTTTAAACAAGTAAAAGATGCCCTTAGAAGTCATGCAACGGTGTCGGATAGGGGTTCACATAAAATATCACAGTTTTTTTATAGTACATAGATTACATCGATCTCCTAAGATGCTAAAGAAAATGGGTGTTAGAACTCAGATAATTGCCCAAAATGTAGTGGAGGGAATGCAGATTTAATACATTGTTTTTGGAGATGCCCCAGACTTTTTAGATATTGGAAGGAGATAGCAGAGATTGCATCTGCATTCCTGGATGTTCAGGTGCTTGAAGATCCAGTAGTTTGTATATTGGGAGCAACTGAACATTTGAAATTAAAGAAGGAAGTACGATTGGTTTTGAGTAAAGTACTATTTCAAGCTAGACTCCTTATACTCAGGAAATGGATAAAGGAAGACCCGCCCACAGTGGGACAGTGGCATGAAGCAGTGGTTAATCTTATCAAAAATCAACGGGCTTCTGAGTGCTATACTAAAAATCCAGTAGGACTTGATGAGATATGGAATAAATGGCCATATTAGGTTGAGGGAAAAAAATATATTTTTTTTTTTTATTCCAGCTCCTCTCTCTCTCCTTTTTTCCAAGGGGTGGTGGGTGGGTATTTGGGTGATAACCAATAATATTTATTATAGTAGTAATATGGATTGTGTTATATTATGTTATTGATGTGTTTGAATGTTTACACGTTTAAAAATAAATAAATAATAAAGTAATAAAAAAACAAAAAAAAGTAAAAGCATTGTGAGAAAGCCTCTTTACTGTACATTAACCCCTTAAGGACCAGGCTCATTTTCACCTTAAGGACCAGGCCATTTTTTGCAAATCTGACCAGTGTCACTTTAAGTGCTCATAACTTTAAAACGCTTCGACTTACCCAGGCCGTTCTGAGATTGTTTTTTCGTCACATATTGTACTTCATGACACTGCTAAAATTGGGTCAAAAAAGTTATTTTTTTTGCATAAAAAAATAAATTTTTTACCAAAAATTTTGAAAAATTAGCAAATTTCAAAGTTTCAGTTTCTCTACTTCTGTAATACATAGTAATACCCCCAAAAATTGTGATGACTTTACATTCCCCATATGTCTACTTCATGTTTGTAGCATTTTGGGAATGATATTTTATTTTTTGGGGATGTTACAAGGCTTAGAAGTTTAGAAGCAAATTTTGAAATTTTTGAGAAATCTTCAAAATCCCACTTTTTATGGACCAGTTCAGGTTTGCAGTCATATTGTGAGGCTTAGATAATAGAAACCTCCCAAAAATGACCCCATTCTAGAAACTACACCCCTCAAGGTATTCAAAACTGTTTTTTCAAACTTTATTAACCCTTTAGGTCTTCCACAAGAGTTGATGGCAGATGGAGAAACAATTTTGAAATTTCTATTTTTTGGAAAATTTTCCAATATAATCAATTTTTTCCAGGAGTAAAACAAGGGTTAACTGCCAAACAACACTCAAAATGGGTTGCCCTGATTCTGTAGTTTGCAGAAACACCCCATATGTGGTCGTAAACTACTGTTTGGCCGAACGGTAGCACATAGAAGGAGGGGAACACCATATGGGTTTTGGAAGGCAGATTTTGCAGGACTGGTTTTGTTTATACCATGTCCCATTTGAAGCCCCCTGTTGCACCCCTAGAATAGAAATTTCAAAAAAGTGACTCCATCTAAGAAAGTACACCCCTCAAGGTATTCAAAACTGGGTTTACAAACTTTGTTAACCCTTTAGGTGTTCCACAAGAGTTAATGGCAGATGGAGAAACAATTTTGAAATTTCTATTTTTTGGAAAATTTTCCAATATAATCAATTTTTTCCAGGAGTAAAACAAGGGTTAACTGCCAAACAACACTCAAAATGGGTTGCCCTGATTCTGTAGTTTGCAAAAACACCCCATATGTGGTCGTAAACTACTGTTTGGCCGAACGGTAGCACATAGAAGGAGGGGAACACCATATGGGTTTTGGAAGGCAGATTTTGCAGGACTGGTTTTGTTTATACCATGTCCCATTTGAAGCCCCCTGTTGCACCCCTAGAATAGAAATTTCAAAAAAGTGACTCCATCTAAGAAAGTACACCCCTCAAGGTATTCAAAACTGGGTTTACAAACTTTGTTAACCCTTTAGGTGTTCCACAAGAGTTAATGGCAGATGGAGAAACAATTTTGAAATTTCTATTTTTTGGAAAATTTTCCAATATAATCAATTTTTTCCAGGAGTAAAACAAGGGTTAACTGCCAAACAACACTCAAAATGGGTTGCCCTGATTCTGTAGTTTGCAAAAACACCCCATATGTGGTCGTAAACTACTGTTTGGCCGAACGGTAGCACATAGAAGGAGGGGAACACCATATGGGTTTTGGAAGGCAGATTTTGCAGGACTGGTTTTGTTTATACCATGTCCCATTTGAAGCCCCCTGTTGCACCCCTAGAATAGAAATTTCAAAAAAGTGACTCCATCTAAGAAAGTACACCCCTCAAGGTATTCAAAACTGGGTTTACAAACTTTGTTAACCCTTTAGGTGTTCCACAAGAGTTAATGGCAGATGGAGAAACAATTTTGAAATTTCTATTTTTTGGAAAATTTTCCAATATAATCAATTTTTTCCAGGAGTAAAACAAGGGTTAACTGCCAAACAACACTCAAAATGGGTTGCCCTGATTCTGTAGTTTGCAAAAACACCCCATATGTGGTCGTAAACTACTGTTTGGCCGAACGGTAGCACATAGAAGGAGGGGAACACCATATGGGTTTTGGAAGGCAGATTTTGCAGGACTGGTTTTGTTTATACCATGTCCCATTTGAAGCCCCCTGTTGCACCCCTAGAATAGAAATTTCAAAAAAGTGACTCCATCTAAGAAAGTACACCCCTCAAGGTATTCAAAACTGGGTTTACAAACTTTGTTAACCCTTTAGGTGTTCCACAAGAGTTAATGGCAGATGGAGAAACAATTTTGAAATTTCTATTTTTTGGAAAATTTTCCAATATAATCAATTTTTTCCAGGAGTAAAACAAGGGTTAACTGCCAAACAACACTCAAAATGGGTTGCCCTGATTCTGTAGTTTGCAAAAACACCCCATATGTGGTCGTAAACTACTGTTTGGCCGAACGGTAGCACATAGAAGGAGGGGAACACCATATGGGTTTTGGAAGGCAGATTTTGCAGGACTGGTTTTGTTTATACCATGTCCCATTTGAAGCCCCCTGTTGCACCCCTAGAATAGAAATTTCAAAAAAGTGACTCCATCTAAGAAAGTACACCCCTCAAGGTATTCAAAACTGGGTTTACAAACTTTGTTAACCCTTTAGGTGTTCCACAAGAGTTAATGGCAGATGGAGAAACAATTTTGAAATTTCTATTTTTTGGAAAATTTTCCAATATAATCAATTTTTTCCAGGAGTAAAACAAGGGTTAACTGCCAAACAACACTCAAAATGGGTTGCCCTGATTCTGTAGTTTGCAAAAACACCCCATATGTGGTCGTAAACTACTGTTTGGCCGAACGGTAGCACATAGAAGGAGGGGAACACCATATGGGTTTTGGAAGGCAGATTTTGCAGGACTGGTTTTGTTTATACCATGTCCCATTTGAAGCCCCCTGTTGCACCCCTAGAATAGAAATTTCAAAAAAGTGACTCCATCTAAGAAAGTACACCCCTCAAGGTATTCAAAACTGGGTTTACAAACTTTGTTAACCCTTTAGGTGTTCCACAAGAGTTAATGGCAGATGGAGAAACAATTTTGAAATTTCTATTTTTTGGAAAATTTTCCAATATAATCAATTTTTTCCAGGAGTAAAACAAGGGTTAACTGCCAAACAACACTCAAAATGGGTTGCCCTGATTCTGTAGTTTGCAAAAACACCCCATATGTGGTCGTAAACTACTGTTTGGCCGAACGGTAGCACATAGAAGGAGGGGAACACCATATGGGTTTTGGAAGGCAGATTTTGCAGGACTGGTTTTGTTTATACCATGTCCCATTTGAAGCCCCCTGTTGCACCCCTAGAATAGAAATTTCAAAAAAGTGACCCCATCTAGGAAACTACGGGATAAGGTGGTTGTTGTTTTGGGACAATTTTTGGGGTAAATTAGATTTTTGGTTGCTCTATATTACTCTTTTTTGAGGCAATGTAACAAAAAAATTTAATTCTAAAATTGTTTCTACATTCGCTATTTAGTTTTGTGGAACACCTAAAGGGTTAACATAGTTTGTAAAGTAATTTTTGAATACCTTGAGGGGTGTAGTTTCTTAGATGGGGTCACTTTTTTGGAGTTTCTAGTCTAGGCTACATCAGGGGGGGCTTCTAATGGGACATGGTGTAAAAAAAAAAACTGTCCATCAAAATCTGCCTTCCAGAAACCGTATGGAGTTCCCTTCGTTCTATGCCCTGCCGTGCGGCTATATAGCCATTTACGACCACATATGGGGTGTTTCTGCAAACTACAGAATTGGGGCAATAAATGTTTAGTTTTGTTTGGCTGTTAACCCTTGCTTTATTACCGGCAAAATGGATTTAAATTTAAGTTTTGCCCAAAAATAGGTGTTTTGGCACCGTTTTTATTTTATATTTTTAACACCGTTCATCCGAGGCGTTTGGTAAAAAGTTATTTTTATAGCGACGACTTTTACGCACGCGACGATGCCCAATATGTATGGCTCTCAGACTTTGGAGACACTAAGCAGGCATCCTAAAACTGCGGCCCTCCAGATGTTGTAAAACTACAATTCCCACCATGCCCTGATGATGGCTGTAGGTTGTCTGGGCATGCTGGGAGTTATAGTTTTACAACATCTGGAGGGCCGCAGTTTGAGGATGCCTGCACTAAAACTAATATTTTTTGGGGAAAGAAAAATTGTTTTCGTGTCTCCAAAGTCTGAGAGCCATAGTGTTTTATGTTCTCTAGTGAACTGTTGGGGATTATAAAAATTTAGTACTCCATGGAAGTGTGATACTCCCTGAAGCAATCGATAATGCAGAGGCCCGGATGATCGGGGCACGTGTCACATTGAGTTGTGGTGTCCTTCCGTATCCCCCTCTTGTGACACACTCTGCACTTTTTTTGGGTTCGTCCCTTCTTTCCAGTATGGGGGACCACACCTGGAAAGTGTTGGCCAGGGACGATCCGGGCGCCTCCAGTTCCCGAGGTACTCCGGCCTGCTCTTTCCCGGTCCGAAAAGATCAGGTCTTTGAGGACTGCCTCATAGAATTGGAGGAATGTCCCTGTGCTGCCAGCGCTTCGGGATAGTACAAAAGAGTTGTACATGGCAACCTGCACCATGTAGACCGCAACTTTTTTGTACCATGCCCGGGTTTTGCGCATGGCGTTATATGGCGTGAGGACTTGATCAGAGAGATCAACTCCTCCCATATACCGATTGTAGTCGACGATACAATCGGGCTTGAGGACCGTTGCCGCGGTACCTCGCACAGGGACTGGGGTGGTGCTGTTACCGTGGATTGTGGACAGCATAAGGACATCCCTCTTGTCCTTATACCTGACCAGCAACAGGTTTCCACTGGTAAGTGCACGGGTCTCACCCCTGGGGATAGGTACCTGGAGGGGGTAGGCAGGGAGGCCGCGTTGATTTTTCCGCACGGTCCCACAAGCGAACGTGGATCTGGCGGCAAGGGACCTGAACAAGGGAATGCTGGTATAAAAGTTGTCCACGTACAAGTGGTAACCCTTATCCAGCAGTGGGTACATAAGGTCCCACACGAGTTTCCCGGTAACACCCAGAGTGGGGGGACATTCTGGTGGTTGAATCCGGGAATCTCGCCCCTCGTACACACGAAATTTGTAAGTGTACCCTGAGGTACTCTCACAAATTTTGTATAGCTTCACGCCATACCTCGCCCGCTTTGTGGGAATGTATTGGCGGAAACTGAGTCTCCCCTTGAACGCAACGAGAGACTCATCAACCGCGACCTCCCTTCCAGGTACGTAGGCCTGCTGAAATGTGGCCCCAAAGTGATCGATGACCGGCCGTATCTTGTACAGCCGGTCATAGGCAGGATCACCTCGGGGTGGACATGCTGCATTATCGGAATAATGCAGACATTTCCGGATGGCCTCAAACCGGTGACGTGTCATGACCATACTGTACAGTGGGGTCTGGTACAGGACGTCCCCACTCCAGTATTGCCTGACACTGGGTTTTTGGACTAGACCCATATGCAGCACGAGGCCCCAAAATGTCCTCATCTCGGCTGCACTGACCGGCGTCCAGCCACCGGGTCTAGCCAAAACTGAGCCTGGGTTTTGAGCGACGAACTGTTGGGCGTACAGATTCGTCTGCTCCACCATCAAATTCACCAGTGGGTTACTGAAAAAAAAACTAAAAAAGTCTATTTCAGTAAACCCCACTGTGGGAATCTGGATTCCAGGATTGCCAGCGAAATCCGGAATCTCAGGCTCAAAGTCCACTGGGGGACACCAGCTAAGTTCATCGGCAGGGGGCTCCGGTGAACTTATTTGGTGGGCCGGGAAACCAGTACGAACCCCAGGGCGGCTCGTACTAGGGTGGGCCACAGGATCCCTAGCATGTGTGGCCCCTGGCTCCGCCTGGCGGCGTCTCCGCTGCCTTGGTGGCTCATCGTCATCCGATGATGATGAGGAGGATGCGGATGACAAAAGGAACGTGGGGTCATCCTCATCCTCACTGGGGCTCTCAGAGTCGGAGGCAATCTGGGCTTATGCCTCCTCGGCCGAGAACACCCGGCGGGCCATGGGTGTGTGTGTGTGCGTGTGTATGTGCGTGCGTGTAAAACTTTATTCTATGTGCGTGGGGGTTGGGGCCACGGGTGTTCACGTACTAAAAAGTCCAGGCAAAAAAAAGTGTTAGGAAAAAAAAAAAAAAAAAAGTTCAAACTTGCTGATCTGCGGTTCAACGCTGATCAGCGGTCGGTGGGGTGGTGGGGCGGGCGATGCGCTAACAGTGGACGGACGCTAAAAAGTGCCGGCCAGTCAGCGCACGCAGAAAAAAAAAAAAAGTGAAGGGTCTGGTGGTGGGGGGAGGGGGTTGGTGGGTGGGGGGGGGGCTGGTGGTGGGGGGGATGCGGGGGGGGCAAGTGGCAGGGGGGGTCTGGGGTCTGAAAGTTGAAAAAAAAAAGTTTGGAATAAATGTGCTTTTTTTTTTTTTTTTTTTTCTAACTTTTCCCTTCTATCCCTGCCTAAAGGTGCCTCTCCCTCACTGACCCTAACCTACCTGGGTGGCGATGGGTGCAGGAGGGTGATGGATGCCGATTAGGGGGACACAGGAGCTGGTGCTGGACGATGCTGCACAGTCAGGGTGCTGGACAGGAAGAGGAGGGGAGAGAGGAGCGCAGGAAGTTTGAATCTCGCGCCTCTCTCCCCTGCACCAATCAGCACCCTGGACAGCGGCGTTCAGCACCAGGGCCAGCTCCGCCTCTGCAAATCCTCGGACTGCGATTGGTGGTGTAAAATTACGCCACCGATCGCAGTCTTTTTCCGGTTCATCGGGTCACAGGACACCCGAATGGACCGGAAACGCAGAAAACCGCAGGTCTGAATTGACCTGCGGTTTTCTGCGATCGCCGATACGGGGGGGTCCAATGACCCCCCCCTGCGTTGTTACGGGATGCCGGCTGAATGATTTCAGCCGAAATCCCGTTTCGATTAACCCCCGCGGCGCCGGAATTCAGATTTTAAGTCAGGACGTACCGGTACGTCCTCGGTCCTTAAGGACTCGGGAAATAGGGCGTACCGGTACGTCCTCGGTCCTTAAGGGGTTAAAGAAATGATCAACTATTCTTTAGATCAAGTTTTTATGTTGTACTTATTTTTAAGACAGTGGGTGAGTTTTTATTTTTAATTTTTCATGTCACAATCTATATTAAAACATTATATTAATTTAATTCTAAAATGTTTCCGTTTGCATACTGACCATGAGCATTAGAATATGCTGACACTTCCAGTTCTTCTCAGCAGACATCTCATTATTACCACAGGCAGGATTACAATAACCAATAACACCTCTGTATAGATTGCACAGAATTCACCACTGACAATAGTTCCACCTCCACCCCCTCCTGGCACAATGACCTCTGCACAGTTCATAGAGCGTGCCTTGAACGCTCTCCCATCAAAGTTAATGAACATTTCCACACTATAGATTCCTATATCCATATGGATGTTGTAAAGCATGTCTCTGATTGCAGCTCAGGGAAGGTGGCTGGCCCAATAAACATGTACAGAGACGGATCTGGTATTTCAATGCATTTGTCAGATGGATCCGGATATTAATTAGCAAAAAAATAAATAAGGGCCTTACCCAACCATTTAAGGCCCTATTCACATGGCCGTATTTTTGCTCCGTGCCTTTTAACAATGCAAAACAAAAATTTATACCGGATCCGTTTTTCAGGATGACATCTGAGAGACCCTTTAAGGCCCCATTCACATGACCGTATTTTTGCTCTGTGCCTAATCTGCATTTTTTGCACAAAATGCAAACAGCATACCGTGTGCTGTCCGCATCTGTATGTCTGTACCGCAGCCCCGCAAAAAAGATAGAACATGTCCTATTCTTGTCTGTTATGCAGAGAAGAATAAGGCTACTTTCATACTTGCAAGCCGGACGCAAACGGAATGCATTTGTCAGACGAATCCGGATCAGTCTGACAAATGCATTCAAATACCGGATCAGTCTCTCCGGTGTCATCCGGAAAAACGGATGCAGTATTTTTTTTAAATGCATTTTTAAAGGTCAGTTTTGCCGGAACACTTAATACATTTCAGTGGAAAGGAATGCCGGATCTGGCATGCCGGCAAGTGTTCAGGATTTTTGGCTGGAGCGAAAACTGCAGCATGTTGCGCTATTTTCTCCGGCCAAAAAAAACATAAGAGGGACTGAACTGATGCATCCTGAACGGATTACATTCAGAATGCATTATGATAAAAATGATCATTTTTTTCCGGTATTGAGCCCCTAGGATGGAACTCAATACCGGAAAAGAAAAAAACGCTAGTGTGAAAGTACCCTAAGCATTGCTACAATGAGTCCGCAAAAAAAATAGATTTCACACGGATGTCATCTATAATTTCTGCAGATCCACGCTTTGCAGGCCCCAAAATACATATGGTCGTGTGAATGTACCCTAAACCAGTGACACAGGGAGACCCAAAATACAGATGCAATTATTGGTTCAGGATGGAATTGGGCTTTAATAAAAAAACATTGAACAAGGGCAATTTTTGCAGCCTCATTAAAATAATTGGGTCAGCATCCAATCCACAAATGCTAAAATACGGTCATATCCATGGGGCCTTAGTGTTATCCAAGTCAGATAACGGAAGGCAGTTTCTTCCATTTCTGCATTATGGAGGAAGAAATAAAAAGTCTGATTTTTTTATTTAGCATTTGTCTTTGTTTTATCAGGAAAAATTTTACTTGTACCATCTACATACAGTATACAGATAGGGCGGGTAACAGTTCCATTACACATAATGTAGGACTGCTCCATGGTGCTAAGGACTTAACAGACCATCTGTTGTTTGTAGCATTTAGTTAATTAATGGAAATGTCACTCACATTAAGTGCGGTAGAACGTGTCGCACTTTGTGTAAAATCATGCGGCGTAGTCCTTAGAAGACTAGAACATGTCTAGAAATCCACTTCTAAGCGCACATGGCCGTATTACAGCTGTTATGAGGAGCCTTGATAGTGGCAGAAGTACATAGGACCGCCTCTGTACCTCAGTCTTTCACAGATGTGTGCTGTACGTGTTCTCCACGGACAGCACACGTTCCTATTCATTTTAATGTGTGTATTCAGATATCAGTGATTTAGCACTGTCCGTGGGTCATTGTTTTAGCACGGATCAT
Organism: Bufo gargarizans; assembly: GCF_014858855.1. Classification (NCBI taxonomy): domain Eukaryota; kingdom Metazoa; phylum Chordata; class Amphibia; order Anura; family Bufonidae; genus Bufo; species Bufo gargarizans. The sequence continues at coordinate 647,685,651 of NC_058081.1, forward strand.
ACTCTATTTTGTCCGTGTTCACGGATCCATCAGGTCCATTATAGTCTATGGGCTCGTGAAAACCGCGGATGCCATCCGTGTTGCATCCGTGTTTCACGGATCATTAAGAGATGCTTTGAAAATTATTTTTCAGCTGTTCAGTCAGGGAAACAAGGATAAAATATGGACAGCAAAAGACAGACACACGGACCCAACATGGTGTCACCACCAGACATCTGAAGCTCTGACAGACGTCCTTCAGAACCTCCTCCTTGAGGTTCCTTTTGTTTTGCTTTTATTTTCTCATCTCGTTAGCCTCTCTCAGCTGTCATGTAGTTGCACTGATTGCATCCCTTTAAATCCCTTCCCATACTGCATCACTTTGCGGTTTATATTACTTCCTGGAGTGTGTGCATGCTGATGCTACTACTGAGTCTTCTACAGATAAGTTTTGTTCATTCATTTGTGTTTTCCTATTTGCTGGATCCCAGGTGACCCTGACTCCCTCCGTATCAAGTGTAGGGAGCCGGTGGTCGTGTCCCCTCACTATTATAGGGTGTTCAGGTGTTATACAGTCGAGGTACGAGGATATGCGATCATCTACCATTGAGAATTTCGCATAGGCTGAACAGTTAGGGAGAGAGCCAGGTCTGTTGCAGGGCTCTCCCTTTTGTTCCTTAGTTTTGGATCCAGTCAGTCGGATCTTCATTTTGTGTCTTCTAGTTTTCTGTACACCTTCCGTGACATTATAAAACCGCCAAAACTGTCTCAAGCATGGATCCGGTTTCACTTTTGACTGAACACATGCAGGGTCTTTCATTGGAGGTAGCAGATCTCCGTAAGACTCTTTCTCAGTTTCAGGTGACCGGTTCAGCTTGCGTTCATGGAGTTTGTTCTGAGCCTAAGATCTCGCTCCCGGATACGTTCTCCGGGGGTAGTGAGAATTTTGTTCTGTTTTAGAGAGGCTTGCAAACTCCATTTTCGCCTACTTCCCCATTCCTCTGGTGATGAGGAGCAGGAGGGTGGGGATCATCATCTCGCTGCTCAGGGATAACGCTCAGTCCTGGGCCTTTTCGCTGCCGGTGGGGGCACAGGCCCCTCCGTTCAGTGGATGAATTTTTTTTTAGCCCTGGGTCAGATATATGATGATCCGGATCGTATTGCTCTGGCTGAGTCTAGACTACGTCTATTATGCCAGGGTAAACAGTCCGCAGAGATATACTGATCAGAATTTCGGAGATGGGCAGCTGATACTGGTTGGAATGATGCTGCACTCCGAAGTCAATTTTGCCATGGTCTTGCAGAGGGATTGAAAGATGCATTTGCCTTTCATGAGAGACCTACCTCCTTGGACTCTGCCATGTCTCGGGCCGTTCGTATTGACAGGCGTCTTAGAGAGAGAGGAGAGATCACTCCTTCCTGTCATACTCAGTCCAAGGACAGTGCGGCGGTCTCATTCAGTGCACAGGGGTCTCAGTCGCTCTCAATCCCTTCTGAGCAGGAGCCCATGCAGCTGGGTTTGATTGCCTCTGACAATAGAAGATTCAGCCCTCATAGGAAGGTTTGTTTCTGTTGTGGAGGTATAAATCATTTGGCAAATGTTTGTCCCTCTAGGAGATTCAGGCAGTTTTTTGAGAGTAATAAAGAAACAAAAAGAAAAAAATCCTCTAAAAACGTTCCATCTGTTACTATTGGCAAGGTTGATGCGGAAATTGAAGGTTTTCCGTTTGCTTGTAGTTCCCGTTTTGTCCTACCTGCCAGGGTGGAGCTAGAGAGCAAGAACATTTTTTGTGAGATTTTTGTAGATAGTGGAGCAGCTGTCAATCTCATTGATAATCAATTTGCTATAACTCATGGTTTCCAGGTATGCACTTTGGGAAAGGATATACCTGTTTTTGCTATTGATTCCGTTCCACTTTCTCAGAAATCGTTAAAGGGCATAGTTCACAATATCCGTTTGATTGTGAGTGATACTCATGTTGAGGATGTGTCATGTTTCGTCCTAAGCGGGTTGCCTACTCCTCTAGTGTTGGGGCTACCCTGGCTCACTAAACATAACCCCACCATTGATTGGCAAGCGAGGCAAATAAATGGTTGGAGTGACTTTTGCAGAGAGAATTGCCTCACGACATCTGTTTCTGAGGTTTCTACTAAGACTGTACCATCTTTTCTCTCAGAATTTTCGGATGTGTTCTCTGAGAGTGGTGTTCAGGACTTGCCCCCTCACAGGGAGTACGATTGCCCTATTAATCTCACCCCAGGCGCCAAGCTGCCTAAATCTCGTTTATACAATCTCTCCCAACCTGAAAGGGTCGCTATGCGTGCTTATATCTCTGAGAGTCTGAGAAAGGGACACATACGACCCTCGAAGTCACCTGTTGCCGCTGGTTTTTTCTTTGTTAAGAAAAAAGATGGTTCTTTAAGACTATGTCTGGATTTCAGGGAGCTGAACAGTATCACTATTCGTGACCCTTATCCGCTTCCTCTGATCCCGGACCTGTTTAACCAGATTGTTGGGGCTAAAGTTTTTTTCAAGTTGGATCTAAGAGGGGCATACAACCTGGTCAGGGTCAGAGAGGGAGATGAATGGAAGACGGCCTTCAATACCCCTGAGGGCCATTTTGAGAATTTGGTTATGCCTTTTGGTTTGATGAATGCTCCAGCCGTCTTTCAGCATTTTGTGAACAGCATTTTTTATCATTTAATGGGGAAATTTGTATTAGTGTATCTAGATGACATTTAGATTTTTTTCTCCTGATTTCAAAACTCATAAGGAACACTTACGTCAGGTCTTGCTCATCCTGCGGGAGAATAAATTGTACGCTAAACTGGAAAAATGTGTGTTTGCGGTTCCAGAAATTCAATTTCTGGGGTTTCTTCTCTCCGCTTCTGGTTTTCGCATGGACCCCGAGAAGGTCCGCGCTGTGCTTGAGTGGGAGCTTCCTGAGAATCAGAAGGCGCTGATGCGTTTTTTGGGGTTTTGCCAATTATTACAGGAAGTTTATTTTGAATTATTCCTCTGTTGTTAAACCACTCACTGATATGACTAGAAAGGGGGTAGATTTTTCCTCCTGGTCGGTAGAGGCGCTTAAGGCCTTTTCTAATATCAAGGAGAGTTTTGCTTCCGCTCCCATCTTGGTACAACCTGATATTTCTCTACCCTTCATAGTTGAGGTTGATGCTTCTGAGGTGGGTGTGGGTGCGGTCTTGTCTCAGGGTCCCTCTCCTGCCAAATGGCGACCGTGTGCCTTTTTCTCGAAGAAACTCTCCTCCGCAGAGAGAAATTACGATGTGGGAGATAGGGAGTTGTTGGCCATCAAGTTGGCTTTTGAGGAATGGCGCCATTGGCTAGAGGGAGCCAGACACCCTATTACCGTGTTTACTGACCATAAGAATCTGGCCTACTTGGAGTCAGCCAAGCGTCTGAACCCGAGACAGGCCAGATGGTCTTTGTTCTTTTCAAGGTTTAATTTTGTTGTCACGTTCCGCCCTGGGGTTAAGAATGTGAAGGCAGGATGCCCTGTCACGTTGTTTTCCGGGAGGTGGGAATTTTGAAGACCCGGGTCCCATTTTGGCTGAAGGTGTGGTGGTCTCTGCTCTTTATCCTGAATTGGAGGCAGAGGTTCAGGTAGCCCAGTCAGAGGCTCCTGATCTTTGTCCTCCTGGGAGGTTGTTTGTGCCTCTCGCTTTAAGACACAAGATTTTTAAGGAACACCACGATACTGTCCTTGCTGGGCACCCGGGGGCAAGAGCCACAGTGGATCTCATCGCTCGGAGATTCTGGTGGCCGGCGCTTCGTAAGTCGGTTGAGGGTTTTGTGGCAGCCTGCGAGACCTGCGCTCGTGCCAAAGTCCCTCATTCACGGCCATCAGGTCCTCTCCTTCCGTTACCCATTCCTTCCCGTCCTTGGACACATCTGTCCATGGACTTCATTACGGACCTGCCTCGTTCCTCGGGGAAGACTGTGATTCTGGTGGTGGTGGACCGTTTTAGCAAAATGGTGCATTTCATTCCTTTTCCTGGCTTGCCCAATGCTAAGACGCTGGCGCAGGCATTTATTGATCACATTGTCAAATTGCATGGTATTCCTTCAGACATAGTCTCTGATAGGGGCACAGCAGTTTGTTTCCAGATTCTGGAAGGCTTTCTGTTCTCGCTTGGGGGTTCGGTTGTCATTCTCTTCTGCTTTCCACCCGCAGTCGAATGGTCAGACAGAGCGCGTCAATCAGAATCTGGAGACATATCTGCGCTGTTTTGTGGCGGAGAATCAGGAGGATTGGTGTTCTTTTTTGTCCCTTGCTGAGTTTGCTTTAAATAACCGTCGTCAGGAGTCCTCTGATAAGTCACCATTTTTTGGTGCATATGGGTTTTCATCCGCAGTTTGGGACATTCTCTGGAGAGGGGTCTTCTGGTTTACCTGATGAGGACAGATTCTCCTCGTCTTTGTCATCTATTTGGCAAAAGATTCAGGATAATCTAAAGAGCATGAGTGAGAGATATAAGCGTGTGGCGGATAAGAACGTGTGCCTGGTCCGGACCTGAATGTTGGTGATCTGGTGTGGTTGTCTACAAGAATATCAAATTGAAGGTTCCCTCCTGGAAGTTGGGTCCTAAGTTTATTGGGCCTTACAAAATCTTGTCCGTCATCAATCCTGTTGCCTACCGTCTTGATCTTCCTCAGACTTGGAAGATCCATAATGTTTTTCATAAGTCCTTATTAAAACCTTATGTCCAACCCATTGTACCCTCGTCTTTGCCTCCTCCTCCGATTGTGGTTGATGGTAATCTTGAATTTCAGGTCTCTAGGATTGTGGATTCTCGTGTTGTCCGCGGTTCTCTCCAGTACCTCGTTCATTGGGAGGGTTATGGTCCTGAGGAGAGGATGTGGGTCCCAGTGACGGACATTAAGGCCACTCGTCTCATCAGGGCTTTCCATAGGTCCCATCCTGAGAAGGTGGGCTCTGAGTGTCCGGAGTCCACTCGTAGAAGGAGGGTACTGTCACCACCAGACATCTGAGAAGCTCTGACAGACGTCCTTCAGAACCTCCTCCTTGAGGTTCCTTTTGTTTTGCTTTCATTTTCTCATCTCGTTAGCCTCTCTCAGCTGTCATGTAGTTGCACTGATTGCATCCCTTTAAATCCCTTCCCATACTGCATCACTTTGCGGTTATATTACTTCCTGGAGTGTGTGCATGCTGATGCTACTACTGAGTCTTCTACAGATAAGTTTTGTTCATTCATTTGTGTTTTCCTGTTTGCTGGATCCCAGGTGACCCTGACTCCCTCCGTATCAAGTGTAGGGAGCCGGTGGTCGTGTCCCCTCACTATTATAGGGTGTTCAGGTGTTATACAGTCGAGGTACGAGGATATGCGATCATCTACCATTGAGATTTTCGCATAGGCTGAGCAGTTAGGGAGAGAGCCAGGTCT